>NW_016157189.1:365904-372964 GCF_001687245.7 Rhagoletis zephyria
ATATGTAAAACAAACTGAAAATATTGAAATTAAATGAAGTATTATAACTGGTTCGAAACGGAAAGTGATTGGGAAAGCTTTACTAGAGAATTTTTTTTAATGTTTCTACTTATCCAAATCCGGACAGTTTGAAAAAAGAGAATTTACGATATCTTATCAAACGAAGTGATAAGTTGGTATACAAATTACGCAATGGAAAAAAATTAATAAAAAGTTACGGATACAAATGAAGAAATGATAAAAAGCGTAACGAAAACATAAAACTATCCCGTGAAATGAAATAATGAAAACTTAAAATTGTTGTCACCATTCCTTTACATTATAAAACAGTCAAATTTGAATTATAAACAATTTCGTTCGGTCGCCATAGCGCCATAGGTCAAAACATAGGGGAGCGGCGAGTGAAGCGAAGAGTTTTCATCGAGCAAAGCTTCAATTAAAAAAGTGTGTGTACGCTTTGCTCTTCAATATACGCTCTCCCCATATATGTAATACTTCTATATTGGCAGCAGCGTTGCCAGGTTGACGTTTTTAACGTCATTTGGACGTTTTTTGTATCCTGTTGACGTTTGGACGTTTTTTGTGTAAAAAATTACGTTTTTTAATTTCCCAGTAATTTTTCTTTGTTACTAAATCTTGTAAGTAGAACTATTTTGAATTATTTTATTAATAAATCTTTACAATCTTTGGGTTTTGCTGCAGCTGCTTCAAAAGATATTTATTTTTTTGGACACATATGACTTAAATATGATGCAAACCAAGCCTACGCTCATTTTTTGGATTCTTGGACTAAAGATCCCGTGTTCAAAGGCTGGTTGTGTAAACACTTGAAGTTATGAGGCTTGTTGTAATGTTTGCAATAGCACATTAAAAGCCAAATCAGGAAGAGCCGATCTATGGCAACACGCACGCTCACAAGAGCATCAAAAAAGCTGTGCAGCATAAAACGTCAGAAAAAAGTAGGCAACTTTTTTAAGACTTAATTGAAAACGTAATGAATGCAAAAAAGGCTGAAGTATTGCTATGCTCCTTCTTAGCAGAGCATAATTTACCATTTTCGACAACCGAGCCCCTAACCAAATGTCTACAAGAAAAAAACAAATTATTAAAAATCAACGCGACTATTTAGCCCCTTTAAACTTGCACATTATTGCCCTCAAATATTGATGGGCTATCAAACTGCATACCCAAAAAAATTCTAAAAAATCTGAATAAAAAGTTGGAAATCTAACTGAAAATTTTGCAGATTTTTTCTAATTTTTGTACAAAGTTTGTAATGTGGATTTATATTTTGTTTGTCATATAATGAGCTTGGCTTTTATGAAAAAATAATAAACATTAAATAAACAAAAGAGAAACCGCCAAAATCGATCAAAATGTTGATGACTTAATCAGCTGGTCACAAGTGTATGTATAAAATGATTTTTATATTAACGATCTCAAACCAGTTTACAATGAATTTTAAATGTGCTCTGTCGATATGACATTTTAATATACCTTACGTACATATGTACCTTTGTATGCAATAAAACTTTAATAAGACAAATTTTTGTACATTTATTTTAAAAAAGACGTTTTTGGGTAGGAAATGACGTTTTTTCAGACCAAGAGGGACGTTTTCTCATGCCGAAGACCTGGCAACACTGATTGGCAGTACGTTGAAAGTACATCCGCCAACATTAGAGTGCAGATATATGATGATAGAACGAGAAAACCAACCAACCAATGTACTCAGAATGACATTTGAAAAGAATAAAAAATCAGGAGCGGTACAGTAACCGTCAATATTTTAGAAAACTCAATTTTAATTAAAGCCAAAAAAAAATTGTGTTTAACTTTTGAACAAAAAATTAAGGAAAAAGGAATCGTGTTGCACGCGTCAGTATGTTATACTATTTACTTAAAAATGAGCCGTATCAGGGAAAACGGGCAGACGCTACATGCTGGCTAAGGAGCTGGAAAGGAAGGCACGGATCCTCTCATCCTATATTTTAAGAGTGGTTATGATGATCGCCTCAAGTGTAACTTATACATCTCTTGCTGCTTATTCAAATCCGCCGGTTACCACAAAGCTCGCCCCAATCACGTTCAGGGAAAAATTTGTGGTTATTTTATTTTTCAATTTTTTTAATATTTGTAATTTAAACCGCTCCTGGAGTGACTTGACAGTGGTTTGTTTGTAATAGTTCACAAATATACATTTGTACTAACACAAGCAAACTTTTATTTGATAGGCTGTCTCCCATTGATTGCGGAATAAAAACACATAGTGAAGATACGTTACTATCAATATAGAAGTATTAGATATATGGCTCTCCCATTGAAACATCTGCGTTTGAAATCGACGCTTTGCTCGATGCTCTTCGCTCGCTGCTCCACTATGTTTTTGGCCTAAGTATATTGCGAGTAAAGAAATTTTGAATACCATCAGATAATATTATTATGATTATGATTAATAATACTATTGTGAACTCCTGTTGTATGCCCAAATAAACATTCCCAAATTAAAGCGAATTCAGATGGGCATTTACGATCGCATGATGCAAGTGTTAAGATAATAAGAGCTGCAGAACTGAACCACTCAGGAACAATTTTTTGCAAGGGCAAGTAATTTCTGGTGTATACCAATGACAACGATATCATCGGTAACAAAAACGTCGAAGTCTGTCCTGCCTTTACCAAGTTGGGTAAAGAAGCAAAGCGATTGGGTTTGATGATCAACGAAGACAAGACGAAGTATCTCCTGTCATCAAACAAAGAGTCAGAGCAGTCCCACCTTGACACCCACATTACTGTTGCCAGTTGTAATATCGAGAAAGTAGAGAATGTCGTTTACTTGGGAACCAGCATTAACACCGATAATAATGTCAGTAAGGAAATCCAATGCAGAATCACTCTAGCCAACAAATGCAACTTTGGACTGAATAGGCAATTCTCTCTCGACGTACAAAAACCACACTCTATAAGTCACTCATCATGCCCATGCTGATATATGGCGCAGGAGCTTAGACAATGACAACTTTCGATGAGACGGCTCTTGAAGTGTTGGAGAGAAAGATCTTAGGGAAGATTTACAGGTCTCTGTGCGTTGGTGACGGGAGTACCGCAGAAGATGGAACGATGAGTTGTATGAGCTTTACAACGAAATGGACATAGTGTAGCGAATGAAAATACAGCGGCCCCGCTGGCTTGGCCACGTCGTTCGAATGGGAAGCGACGTTCCAGTTCTGAAAGTATTAAACTCGCAATCCGCTGGTGGTAGCAAAGGAAGAGGGAGAGACCAAGTGGATAAGAACTTGGCTTCACAGGGCATTTTCCATTGTCGTCAGTTGGCACAGAGAGAAACGACTGGCGTTCTTTGTCGACCTCGGCCAAAATGGCTTAGGCGTTTACAGCGCTTCCCCTGGAATTGCTACCAGGTGGGAACATTGCTAATTCAGCTCTTAAGCTGCCATTGAACATATAAATCATCGAAACTCCTACTTGGAATATTTCCAGAACATCCGGTATGGAAAAAGTAGTACAAAAATTTAAACTAATTATTTGAGATCAGTGCACGATGGCACATAAAAAATTGCTTGAGTTCCTTGATCCATTGTCGCGGGATTTGCATGGAAACGTTCAACCATTCAAGAATGTATTGATATTGCCCTCAGGAGATTTTACGCAAACATTGTCTGTAATTTCTTGATTAACAATAGTCAACATTGTGGCTAGACGAACATACATATATACAATGCAGGCGAGGGATTTTCGCGACAACTACTGGACATTGGGAACGGAAAGCTGCCAGTTAACGAGAGATTAAGACGAATTGTATTGCCTGATAATTTTTGTAACTAATGAACATCGAAAGGAGAACTGATGAAATAAATGTTTCTTAATTAAGCAAATTAATTACAGGCTCAGTGAACGAGATATTCTTGCTGCGAAGAATAAGGATGTCTATCAACTAAATAAGAGTGGTATTGTTAACAGTCGTTGCTTGAGCTGCTCTGCTCTTTTACCAGACTGCCAGGCCACTTGCTCACTTTGGTTAACACCACTCAATCCAGCATTCAAAGTGACAACTGTTTAGCTGAGGGAGAGCGGGAGACCAGGACTCAAATCGTAACATCCGTTCACGGACCGAAAACCATACGAAAGAAAATTACGTGATACGTCAGGCAGTATAAGCTGAATGAGGCAAAGACTACGTTCACGTACGTCAAAATCTAAAAAATTTGTTTTTACGTGACGAGTAATACGATATCGTATGTGACGATTTGAGCCCAGGTTTAGAGTTGTGGTCGAGTTAGAGTAGTTGAGGAGGTAGGGATTACCTTTGCGAGTGTTTGTGTATCGAGCTCAATGAGTCCGTATGGTTTATAGGTGCACATCAAGTCAGCCACGCACTTAATATGTCTGATATGCGAGAGAGAGAGAGAGAGAGAGAGATATGCGGGCAGGCTGATGAAGCGGTAGCGCAAGATGTGACCGTTTCACCGTGTATTCGTTGTGGGACGCCATTGGAGGAGTCATGCTCTAGCTGCCTTACTGCCATACCTAAACAAAAGCGTTGGGCGGAGCGGTTTCTGACGCCTAGAGTTAGCGCCGAAGTGCCATACCTAAACAAAAGCGTCAAAGCTACGTCAAATGCAGAAAAAACACCAACAATAAGCATAGGTTTGTTTGTTTGTAACACGAAAATGACAGTTTCGCCGTTTTATGCAGCCAACTTCAATACCTAACGCCCTGTCAAAATCGGATTTTCCAACCGCTCAGCGTTGACGCCACGTTGTTTCGGTATGCTTCATACAAATTGTATGAGCATGAGAATTTTTTGACAGCCGGACAACGCTGACGCTTTTGTTTAGGTATGGCAGTTAGGCTGCTGGGCAATGAGCTGGGATTTATCCAAGGATGCATTCGTGCAGAGCCCCAGTGTGGTTTGTAAGCAGTAGCTTAATACCCTGCCAAAAATTACTCCGGGAGTGGAGTGTGGGTGATGCTCAAAGCACCGTGTTATAGCCAAGCTGGGTTAGCGTTGACCATAGCTGAAAATGCCAGCGACTTATCACTTCACTAAGTTCAGCGAAGAGATATTTGAGAATTGCATAAAAAATGCATACCCAATTAAACACGAGCGAAGTGCCTTTAAAAACAAGTGCGTCTGTGTGTTCGTTGTTCTTTGTTTAAGCGGGAAATGCATAAGTCGCTTAAGCAATAACATATGCGTCGATAAACACCGTTGTGGAAGAAGACGAATCAGTTAGTTATCCAACATAATTTTTGAACTCGATTGATCTTCCAGGGATGACCCCACATACTGAATTGAAAATAGGTATGCCAATTATCACGTTGCGGAATATTAATCAGCTAAAACTCCGCAACGGTACGCGACTCGCAGTTAAGAAATTGATGAAGAACGTAGTGTAAGTAAAGATTTTTACGTGGCCTTTCAAAGGTAAAGAATTCCCATGATTCCGACCGATACACCATTTCAATTTTAAAGATTGCAATTCCCGATCCGATTGACATTCGGAATCACAATCACTAATGCTCAAGGTTATCCTTTGGAAAAGTGTGGTTTAGAGTGAGATGCGAATTGGTTCTTAGATTTTGCGTGTTCCCGTGTCGGCAAACCACATATCCTTGATATCAATGCAGAGAATGGAAACACGACAAATATTGTGTGCACACAAGTACTTATTACAAAATTAAACTCATATGAAACGTATGCTTTGTTTCGTTAATAGTATATCATCCATGTAACAGGAATATGCCACAGCAAAGCGTGGCAGGGTATAGCTAGTTTAGGTATATATTCTCATGCACAGAAGAATAGATTCGTGCTATTTTGACCAGTTTTATCTACTAGGTAGGCACATATGTGCATACATATCTATTTAGGTATAATGTTTTTAATGTTCAATAATTTCTTATAAAATTTCAACTTTTACACTTAGGCCTCTTTTTATGCGGTTCTTTTTTATGCGGATTTGAATTTATGCGGTTTTTCAAACACTTTTTTCGCTGTAGCGATTTTGCTTTTTTGAGAGCTTTTATTACTTTTTTTCAATATGTAAGGGGCAATGCTTCTGATAAATAATTTGTCTTTGTATTCTTACATACAAGTAATTACTAAGTAATTTGACTAAGTAACTATGTTACATATGTATAAATGAGAATATAATATTTATAAAAATCATTATTTTGTCTTTCATTTCATAAATGAGTAGGACATCAGCATTTTCAAATGAATACTCCTGGTTTAGCCCCCATACATATGTATATATGTAGGATAATACAAACTACTATTTGATAATTAAGGCTGGTCCACATAGAACTTTCGCGTTGACGTTGTAGTTGGCGTTGGTTTGACAGAACGCAAGTTAAAAGTATGCGTTCTACAATGAAGCTTGTAGCCTCTGCCAAGCCACTGGCCACTAAATTAACATATTAACGAGAGATAAATTAATATTTCATATCAATAATTGCATGAAAGATTATATTTCTTGCCTTCATTTGATTAAAAGGAAAAAACATTTCATTTAATTTTATTTATTTGCAACAGCTGGCGACCGACGCAGCGATCGTTCTGCTTTGTGTTGGCCTTAGCGTTGCCAAATTTTGGAAATGTGCATACATATGTACATGTGGCTTGGCAGAGGCTACAAGCTTCATTGTAGAACGCATACTTTTAACTTGCGTTCTGTCAAACCAACGCCAACTACAAAGTCAACGCGAAAGTTCTATGTGGACCAGCCTTAATTATCAAATAGTAGTTTGTATTATCCTACATACATATATATGTATGGGGCTAAACCAGGAATATTCATTTGAAAATGCTGATGTCCTACTTATTTATGAAATGAAAGACAAAATAATGATTTTTATAAATATTATGTTCTCATTTATACATATGTAACATAGTTACTTAGTCAAATTACTTAGTAATTACTTGTATGTAAGAATACAACAACAAATTATTTATCAGAAGCATTGCCCCTTGCATATTGAAAAAAAGTAATAAAAGCTCTCAAAAAAGCAAAATCGCTACAGCGAAAAGTGTTTGAAA
>NW_016157189.1:373112-374501 GCF_001687245.7 Rhagoletis zephyria
ATAGATATGTATGCACATATGTGCCTACCTAGTAGATAAAACTGGTCAAAATAGCACGAATCTATTCTTCTGTGCATGAGAATATATACCTAAACTAGCTATACCCTGCCACGCTTTGCTGTGGCATATTCCTGTTACATGGATGATATACTATTAACGAAACAAAGCATACGTTTCATATGAGTTTAATTTTGTAATAAGTACTTGTGTGCACACAATATTTGTCGTGTTTCCATTCTCTGCATTGATATCAAGGATATCTGGTTTGCCGACACGNCGTGTTTCCATTCTCTGCATTGATATCAAGGATATGTGGTTTGCCGACACGGGAACACGCAAAATCTAAGAACCAATTCGCATCTCACTCTAAACCACACTTTTCCAAAGGATAACCTTGAGCATTAGTGATTGTGATTCCGAATGTCAATCGGATCGGGAATTTCAATCTTTAAAATTGAAATGGTGTATCGGTCGGAATCATGGGAATTCTTCACCTTTGAAAGGCCACGTAAAAATCTNCATATGTATGGGGGCTAAACCAGGAGTATTCATTTGAAAATGCTGATGTCCTACTCATTTATGAAATGAAAGACAAAATAATGATTTTTATAAATATTATATTCTCATTTATACATATGTAACATAGTTACTTAGTCAAATTACTTAGTAATTACTTGTATGTAAGAATACAAAGACAAATTATTTATCAGAAGCATTGCCCCTTACATATTGAAAAAAAGTAATAAAAGCTCTCAAAAAAGCAAAATCGCTACAGCGAAAAAAGTGTTTGAAAAACCGCATAAATTCAAATCCGCATAAAAAAGAACCGCATAAAAAGAGGCCTAAGTGTAAAAGTTGAAATTTTATAAGAAATTATTGAACATTAAAAACATTATACCTAAATAGATATGTATGCACATATGTGCCTACCTAGTAGATAAAACTGGTCAAAATAGCACGAATCTATTCTTCTGTGCATGAGAATATATACCTAAACTAGCTATACCCTGCCACGCTTTGCTGTGGCATATTCCTGTTACATGGATGATATACTATTAACGAAACAAAGCATACGTTTCATATGAGTTTAATTTTGTAATAAGTACTTGTGTGCACACAATATTTGTCGTGTTTCCATTCTCTGCATTGATATCAAGGATATGTGGTTTGCCGACACGGGAACACGCAAAATCTAAGAACCAATTCGCATCTCACTCTAAACCACACTTTTCCAAAGGATAACCTTGAGCATTAGTGATTGTGATTCCGAATGTCAATCGGATCGGGAATTTCAATCTTTAAAATTGAAATGGTGTATCGGTCGGAATCATGGGAATTCTTCACCTTTGAAAGGCCACGTAAAAATCTTTACTTACACTACGTTCTTCA
>NW_016157189.1:374511-376117 GCF_001687245.7 Rhagoletis zephyria
TATTTCATCAGTTCTCCTTTCGATGTTCATTAGTTACAAAAATTATCAGGCAATACAATTCGTCTTAATCTCTCGTTAACTGGCAGCTTTCCGTTCCCAATGTCCAGTAGTTGTCGCGAAAATCCCTCGGCTGCATTGTATATATGTATGTTCGTCTAGCCACAATGTTGACTATTGTTAATCAAGAAATTACAGACAATGTTTGCGTAAAATCTCCTGAGGGCAATATCAATACATTCTTGAATGGTTGAACGTTTCCATGCAAATCCCGCGACAATGGATCAAGGAACTCAAGCAATTTTTTATGTGCCATCGTGCACTGATCTCAAATAATTAGTTTAAATTTTTGTACTACTTTTTCCATACCGGATGTTCTGGAAATATTCCAAGTAGGAGTTTCGATGATTTATATGTTCAATGGCAGCTTAAGAGCTGAATTAGCAATGTTCCCACCTGGTAGCAATTCCAGGCGAAGCGCTGTAAACGCCTAAGCCATTTTGGCCGAGGTCGACAAAGAACGCCAGTCGTTTCTCTCTGTGCCAACTGACGACAATGGAAAATGCCCTGTGAAGCCAAGTTCTTATCCACTTGGTCTCTCCCTCTTCCTCTGCTACCACCAGCGGATTGCGAGTTTAATACTTTCAGAACTGGAACGTCGCTTCCCATTCGAACGACGTGGCCAAGCCAGCGGAGCCGCTGTATTTTCATTCGATACACTATGTCCATTTCGTTGTAAAGCTCATACAACTCATCGTTCCATCGTCTGCGGTACTCCCGTCGCCAACGCGCAGAGGCCTGTAAATCTTCCCTAAGATCTTTCTCTCCAATACTTCAAGAGCCGTCTCATCGAATGTTGTCATTGTCTAAGCTTCTGCGCCATATACCAGCATGGGCATGATGAGTGACTTATAGAGTGTGGTTTTTGTACGTCGAGAGAGAACTTTACTCCCGAATTGCCTATTCAGTCCAAAGTTGCATTTGTTGGCTAGAGTGATTCTGCATTGGATTTCCATACTGACATTATTATCGGTGTTAATGCTGGTTCCCAAGTAAACGACATTCTCTACTTTCTCGATATTACAACTGGCAACAGTAATGTGGGTGTCAAGGCGGGACTGCTCTGACTCTTTGTTTGATGACAGGAGATACTTCGTCTTGTCTTCGTTGATCACCAAACCCAATCGCTTTGCTTCTTTACCCAACTTGGAAAAGGCAGGACAGACTTCGACGTTTTTGTTACCGATGATATCGATGTCATTAGTATACACCAGAAATTACACGCCCTTGTAAAAAATTGTTCCTGAGTGGTTCAGTTCTGCAGCTCTTATTATCTTAACACTTGCATCATGCGATCGTAAATGCCCATCTGAATTCGCTTTAATTTGGGAATGTTTATTTGGGCATATAACAGGAGTTCAAAATAGTATTATTAATCATAATCATAATAATATTATCTGATGGTATTCAAAATTTCTTTACTCGCAATATACTTAGGCCAAAAACATAGTGGAGCAGCGAGCGAAGAGCATCGAGCAAAGCGTCGATTTGAAACGCATATGTTTCAATGGGAGAGCCCTATATCTAATACTTCTATATTGATAGTAAC
>NW_016157189.1:376127-377216 GCF_001687245.7 Rhagoletis zephyria
AAATGACCTGTGAAGCCAAGTTCTTATCCACTTGGTCTCTCCCTCTTCCTTTGCTACCACCAGCGGATTGCGAGTTTAATACTTTCAGAACTGGAACGTCGCTTCCCATTCGAACGACGTGGCCAAGCCAGCAAAACCGCTGTAATTTCATTCGATATACTATGTCCACTTCGTTGTAAAGCTCATACAACTCATCGTCTGCGGTACTCCCGTCGCCAACGCGCAGAGGCCTGTAAATCTTCCCTAAGATCTTTCTCTCCAATACTTCAAGAGCCGTCTCATCGAATGTTGTCATTGTCTAAGCTTCTGCGCCATATACCAGCATGGGCATGATGAGTGACTTATAGAGTGTGGTTTTTGTACGTCGAGAGAGAACTTTACTCCCGAATTGCCTATTCAGTCCAAAGTTGCATTTGTTGGCTAGAGTGATTCTGCATTGGATTTCCATACTGACATTATTATCGGTGTTAATGCTGGTTCCCAAGTAAACGACATTCTCTACTTTCTCGATATTACAACTGGCAACAGTAATGTGGGTGTCAAGGCGGGACTGCTCTGACTCTTTGTTTGATGACAGGAGATACTTCGTCTTGTCTTCGTTGATCACCAAACCCAATCGCTTTGCTTCTTTACCCAACTTGGAAAAGGCAGGACAGACTTCGACGCTTTTGTTACCGATGATATCGATGTCATTGGTATACACCAGAAATTACACGCCAGGAGTTCACAATAGTAATAGTAATCATAATCATAATAATATTATCTGATGTTATTCAAAATTTCTTTACTCGCAATATACTTAGGCCAAAAACATAGTGGAGCGGCGAGCGAAGAGCATCGAGCAAAGCGTCGATTTCAAACGCATATGTTTCAATGGGATAGCCATATATCTAATACTTCTATATTGATAGTAACGTATCTTCACTATGTGTTTTTATTCCGCAATCAATGGGAGACAGCCTATCAAATAAAAGTTTGCTTGTGTTAGTACAAATGTATATTTGTGAACTATTACAAACAAACCACTGTCAAGTCACTCCAGGAGCGGTTTAAATTACAAATATTAAAAAAATTGAAAAATAAAATAAC
>NW_016157189.1:377241-378644 GCF_001687245.7 Rhagoletis zephyria
CCTGAACGTGATTGGGGCGAGCTTTGTGGTAACCGGCGGATTTGAATAAGCAGCAAGAGATGTATAAGTTACACTTGAGGCGATCATCATAACCACTCTTAAAATATAGGATGAGAGGATCCGTGCTTTCCTTTCCAGCTCCTTAGCCAGCATGTAGCGTCTGCCCGTTTTCCCTGATACGGCTCATTTTTAAGTAAATAGTATAACATACTGACGCGTGCAACACGATTCTTTTTTCCTTACTTTTTTGTTCAAAAGTTAAACACAATTTTTTTTTGGCTTTAATTAAAATTTAGTTTTCTAAAATATTGACGGTTACTGTACCGCTCCTGATTTTTTATTCTTTTCAAATGTCATTCTGAGTACATTGGTTGGTTGGTTTTCTCGTTCTATCATCATATATCTGCACTCTAATGTTGGCGGATGTACTTTCAACGTACTGCCAATCAGTGTTGCCAGGTCTTCGGCATGAGAAAACGTCCCTCTTGGTCTGAAAAAACGTCATTTCCTACCCAAAAACGTCTTTTTTAAAATAAATGTACAAAAATTTGTCTTATTAAAGTTTTATTGCATACAAAGGTACATATGTACGTAAGGTATATTAAAATGTCATATCGACAGAGCACATTTAAAATTCATTGTAAACTGGTTTGAGATCGTTAATATAAAAATCATTTTATACATACACTTGTGATCAGCTGATTAAGTCATCAACATTTTGATCGATTTTGGCGGTTTCTCTTTTGTTTATTTAATGTTTATTATTTTTTCATAAAAGCCAAGCTCATTATATGACAAACAAAATATAAATCCACATTACAAACTTTGTACAAAAATTATAAAAAATCTGCAAAATTTTCAGTTAGATTTCCAACTTTTTATTCAGATTTTTTAGAATTTTTTTGGGTATGCAGTTTGATAGCCCATCAATATTTGAGGGCAATAATGTGCAAGTTTAAAGGGGCTAAATAGTCGCGTTGATTTTTAATAATTTGTTTTTTTCTTGTAGACATTTGGTTAGGGGCTCGGTTGTCGAAAATGGTAAATTACGCTCTGCTAAGAAGGAGCATAGCAATACTTCAGCCTTTTTTGCATTCATTACGTTTTCAATTAAGTCTTAAAAAAGTTGCCTACTTTTTTCTGACGTTTTATGCTGCACAGCTTTTTTGATGCTCTTGTGAGCGTGCGTGTTGCCATAGATCGGCTCTTCCTGATTTGGCTTTTAATGTGCTATTGCAAACATTACAACAAGCCTCATAACTTCAAGTGTTTACACAACCAGCCTTTGAACACGGGATCCTTAGTCCAAGAATCCAAAAAATGAGCGTAGGATTGGTTTGCATCATATTTAAGTCATATGTGTCCAAAAAAATAAATATCTTTTGAAGCAGCTGCAGCAAAAC
>NW_016157189.1:379609-380388 GCF_001687245.7 Rhagoletis zephyria
TTTTTAGACCTCTTTAATTTGATTCCTATATTGTAATAAGTCATTTATTTTACGGATTAAATTTAGTTAAATTTTCAACAGGTAACAACCCTCCTTAAAAATATATTCGGCTGTAAGCTTTCTTAAAACTCTACAGTTTAATACCCACATTGCAATATTTCATTTATTTTATCAATTTAACTGAGTAACAATTTTAAAATAGGTTGCAAATATCTCTAGCAGTTATCTTTCTTAACCCTCTTTAATTTGATACCAATATTGTAATATTTCATTTATTTCATCAGTGTAATTTAGTTAAACTTTTAAACAGGTGGCAACCCTAATCATACATATTTTCGGCTGTAAGCCCTCTTAACACTCTTTAATTTGATACCCACATTGCAATATTTCATTTACTTAATCAACTTAACTGAGTTAAAATTCTCAAATAGGTGGCAACCCCCGTCAAAAATATTTCCAGCAGCTATCTTTCTTAAACCTCTTTAATNTTTCTCAGATAGGTGGCAACCCCCGTCAAAAATGTTTCCAGCAGCTATCTTTCTTAAACCTCTTTAATGTGATACCCATATTGCAATAATGTATTTATTTTATCAATATATTTGGGTTTAAAAATTTTCAAATAGGTGGCAACCCTCCAATTTTTTGCGATATCNACATATTTTCGGCTGTAAGCGCTCTTAACACTCTTTAATTTGATACCCACATTGCAATATTTCATTTACTTAATCAACTTAACTGAGTTAAAATTCTCAAATAGGTGGCAACCCCCGTCAAAAATA
>NW_016157189.1:380413-396785 GCF_001687245.7 Rhagoletis zephyria
AGAGAGCCGATGGTGACTACCGCCTAGGACATTGCCTTGTAAAAGTAATCGTTGAAATACACTGCAAGAAGTTGGTAGGTAATTGACGGAGTTTACCAGGTAGCTACCGATTCATCAGTCCTGTAGTAGCCCCCCCGTATTGCAGGGAAGTATGATCGTTAATCTGCGTTTACAGTTTCACATTAACTAGGCGTTTTCCGTTAAGTTATTCAGCTCAGTAGCACGGAACCATGTAGATTAGTTTCATGAGAAGAAGGAAATACAATTAAGTTAACTCTCTAAGGGCCAGTATTTCAGTGCATGTTTAAATTTAGGCCAAGTAAACTGCGTTTATATTTAACAGCTGGCTGAAATTTGATTGGCTAACCTTGGTTTAAACCAGTCAGATTTAACCGCGCACTGAAAAAATGGCCCTAAATATAGGAAAATTGAGTTTAAGCAAATTGCAATACACTCGCAATTATGTACACACTGCACTGTATGTGAACACTGCAAACATGTGTTTCTTTTTCTTCTTCTAATTTGGAACTACAACCGTTTCTTGGTTTGGACCAACTTCGCACAATGGCTCTCTCTTTTGCGAATCGGCGCCAGGTATTCATCCCAAGTGCAGACAGAAAAAAACTTTCACCGAAATGAGTTTGAATTATTTTAATGTTTTTCATTCATTCATTCATTCACATTGTTCAAATTGTACAAAATTCCAAACGCTGAGTGTTTTGTATGTGAAGTAAAATATTCAAATCTACTGTACTCTCTTTGGCTAGAAGTTTGAATAAATTCATGCAGTCCTCTAATATGTACATAAAAAAATACAGATATTTGTAGTACAAAACAAATTTCAGCAAAAATAATAAAATAGTTGATCCAATAATATAACCACTGTTACATCGATTACAATGATTATTCCGTCCATGAGAGCATTGGCATCACATCCTTTTTGAAAGTTTGATTAAATGTGGGTCTTAACTTGCCTCCACACAAGTCTTTGATTTTCAAATCCAGAAATTGAATTTGAAAAGAAACAATATCAATTCCAAATGGTTCAATGTTGATCTAATTTGGATCTGTGTTGAGAGGATTTACTATGCATGCGAGAGTATGCGAGAGATGATGATGAAGTTTAATTTTTACAGCCATTACAATTCGAGGTGGATACTGAATTTTTCATTGAGGAATATATTTTTTGTTGATGAATTATGCAGTGAAACATTAGAACTTCGTGGTTTATTTGAAGAATCGACGTTACCAATCCATGTTTTCCTGCCATGCCTCAGTCTCCATTAAATAGCTGCTCTGGAAACGATTTTATTTAACTTGAGGTCATTGCCTTATAGGCACATTGCACAGCACTTTCTATATCTTTAACTTTTTTACAGCGTCCGTATTTATTTTAGTGTATTTTATAGCGCTTGTATAAAGCTTTCGCATTCTCATTCACTCACATGGTACTCAGTCGTGGACCGATAGAGTTTTTTTGAGAGTTTTGATAATAAAACTAATTTTTATGTATGGAACTGGAGAGTCGCAACTTTACACTAAAAGAACCGCATGCGGCTCTCGAGCCGCAGGTTGCCGACCCCTGAACAAGGCATTCAATCGTGGAATCCCGAACAATTTTCCATGTTCCGAAATCCCAGGATTACAGCTTCGGGATCCCAAAAAGTGAATTTGAGTTATATGCTATCAGAAGCGAATTTCAAAACGCGCCTCAATAACTAATCGTTCAGACATTTTGTGCAAGAACTGTGTAAGAACGAAAAATCTGGTAGATTTTGAAGACACAAGAAACTTTTACAGTGTTGTGGCAGAGTTGTTCATCATTCAAGTTCGTTGGCGTGGTTTTATGGTAAATAAATATGGGTAAATGGTTTTTGCAATTAATATAGATATTTAAAAATACTAAAAATAATTTTAACATTAAATTACACACTCTTCTCCTAAGGTGAGTCTCCTGCAATAATTGTGATAGTCGAAAAATGCTTCGGGATTGAATGCCATAATTTGTACCACCTCTTTGTACATAGGAGTATGTACATCTGGAATAGTATAAACAATTCTAATATGCGCATGACAGATAATCTTGTATTCGTGTGTTTCTTTAACTTAGAAGACTTTTGAAATATAAGAAACCTAAATTTCCAGGTGTCAATGTAACGGATTATTTGTGGCGTTTGTTGCTTCCTATTGCCGAAGTATGTACATAATGCTCATAATGCTGGTTTATACACTAATGTACATACATACATACATACATATCGAGGTCACTTTGGAAAAACCACGTATCTCAGAAATTTCTACTACCTTGCATTGCGTAAAATTAATTCAAAATAGGGCTTCAAATACTGCGGTGCATTATATTAAATTCTTAATTAACTAAAAAGTATTTAATCTTTAATATACAAATCAAAAAGATAATAAGAATTATTTTTTGTTACTAAAATACATATAGTTTTTTGTTAGAGAGTGTTTTGAGATACGAGGTTTTGCCAAAGTACCGGCGATATGTACATAAGCATGTATACATACGCATTCATCTGCATACTAGTTATTTGAGCAGTCAGTTGATGGTTGGACAAAAACGTAGGTGGCGTAATCCGATCGACGGATGACTCGTCAATCTTTTTTGGGGGCCATTTCTAATAAGCCATCAGCCGATCAAGTGATCAGTCGCTTAGATGTCAAAACGACAGTTAAAAACCGTCAGCTTGTGGCTAACAGCAAACAACCATCATCCAACCACCTACCAACAACATCAGCTGTCAGCCAAAGAGCAGTGGACGCGGACTCTTCTCCTTATATGTGCAGGAAAACAATTGAGCTGCCCGTAATGTTGCTTAGCTTGCCTTTCACGCATGCGTATGTACATACATACTTATTAAGGTTTGTAAATGTGTACAGTTGTCTTCCCACAAATATTCAATTAGAGAACACATACCTTTGCTATAGTAATTGTGTTTATGGTATTGCACGGATGCTCGTTCAGCTTGTTGAAAATCATAAATGACAAACATAATGCGAACACGCCTCGGCTGTAAGCTTAGTGCGTTCAAAGATTTGTCAGAGATTGTCAATTGGATTTTCGGTTTTTTTTCAACTCTTCTTTGTTTTCCAAAGTTCGTTATACTGCGAGGCATAGATCAGCGCATGCGTGGCTTGTCAAACTTAAGATAATAAAAATTAGAGACGAATTCTCGACTCACCCTCCACTGCTGATGCGCTCGCGGAGCTATACCTGCTTACGATGGGTAATTCCGATCTAATCGCATTTTTTTATTCAATTTAATACTTCCTTTAAATTATGAAGGCAACTGTCTTTTCAAGGTGTGGTCAATAAATTATAAAATCGCAAGTATTTAGAACTGTAAACACCCTTGTCATAGGAGCAGTGAAGAGGCTGGCTGACAACGCACTTGAAAACCTGTTATTTAGACATACATATGTACATATGTATTTGTTCATCAGATTATTCGCCATTGCGCATGCTCCATAGCTTCGTTCCACATATGCACTATATAATTACATATGTATATATGAACATTTGTGTGTACATATGAATGTATTAGAAAGTAATTGTTAGTGTTTTCACAATACATAACAAATGAACGCAAATTGATTTGGTTGACATTTTACTCAGCCGTTCATTTAAATTGTGGCGGAAGTTACTGAAGCTGCGTTGAACGACAGCATTGCGTAGTTTATAAATATTAAAAACTGAGATCATCAATCAAGCAGCAAATAATAAATAGTTCAATCTCGATAAGTGAATAATTTTTCTTTTTACATTAATGTACAGTTGTGTTCAAAAAATAAATAGTGCGTCAACGCAGAATGCTAAAAGCTTGTTTTTGACATGTTCTGCTTAACAATTTGAAGAGTCGTGATAAAATGTTTTAAGTTAGAATATAACAAACAAGAAAATAAAAAAAGAAATCGACAAGTTTGTTTCAATTTGCGATTTTATGAGGTATTTCCCTATATGCACAAAAAACCAGCTATACAAAAAAAAATAATAATAATAATAGTAGGCAGTGCTTAGTCGTAGAAGCTTTAACATTTTAAGGAAACAAAAATGTCTCCATAATTAGGTGTTTTTAAATTGTTTGACTATTTTGTCGATGTAAAATTTTACTAAAAAAAGTTCCCTTTTTTGCCATTGTGTAGCTAAACTCATCTGTTTTTTGATAAGGAAGAAGTAATATTTATATAAAAAAATCAAGACAAAATGTACAAAAAAAACACTCAGAAAAATAGTTGGATACACTACTCTCATTCTGCTATATCTATTAATAACTTAAACAAAAATAAACTTCTGGTAGTCTGCGCAAAACAGCATTCTTAAGCGACCGGCTGTACAGGATACTTTGTGAATTTGGCTCCTCGGAACTCTCAAAAGTGATTACGAGTGAGCTAAATATTTCAAACAATGTTGTGGATTGATTAACTGAAAGTAATTTGAACTTAATATGATATTTCAGTATGGAAGATACTGAGGTGTGAATAAAAAAAATCAAAAGGGTTAAATGAATTAGTCTTTAAATTGATTATGTCTGCTTCCAGACAGTACATTATTATTATAATTAATAAGGGCCATATGCACCGCGACCTCTAAAGTGATCTATTGTGCATGACCCACCAAGGGTGTACTGTTCCATATTTCAAACGGATTTCCCAAGAAGCTAGTCTGCGCTTAGCAAGAGCGTCACGGGCTAGAAGTTTCATCGTCCAGCTCAGAAAAGCGGCATACGTTTGTTTCAGAACGATGCAAAAAACTGCAATACAAAATAGTTAATATTAAAAAATGGTAAATTAAACAATTGAGTATTACTTTTGGAAGTCCTCTGAAGAGAAAGAGAGTTTTCCGATCGAAAAATACTGATTTTCGAGAATTCTATACCATTTATAAGAAAGATTGATTTTTTTCATATCAAAAACATAGAAAAATTTGAGCGCTTTGTGCAAATTTAATTATTTCTTGACTTCAAAAAATAAAAAAAATGTTTAGCTATATTTTTTCGGTATAGAACACTCCTAGGAGTTGAGAGCATTAAAATTCCCACTTTGACGTTTTTGTACTACCAAAACACTGCAATGGGTGGACCTATAAAAAATAGTTAAATAATAAAAACGGTTAAATAAAAAATTGCGTATTACTTCTGGAAGTCTTCTGAGGATAAAGTAGGGTTGCCAGATTTTTTATGCGCGAAATGCTTTTTCATGCTAAAAAAATCAGGTTTTTTCAGTACATTTTTATTCAAAGCAAAATTATGAATGTAACAGCCGGTATCACCAACAATTTAAATGGAAAATGATTTTTTATTTTCTGTCAATTTCCATATAAAATTAAAAAAACTAAAATCATTTTTCACTTAAATTGCTGTCGTGAAACTGACTTTTTTGATTAGCAATAAAGGGATCATTTCCATCTTCAGTGTTTAAATAGTCAAAGAATTCTATACATTTCATTTAAAAATTACTTTTAATTTGAAGTTCATTTTAAAATAATTTTAATTAGAAGCAGGTTTCTCTATTTGCGCCAGGAAGCAAACTTAATACTCTCAGTTGCTTCGTTTAAGTGTGTCATCCGCACGGATCTAGTCCGATTCGCACTATCATAACAAGCGAGTTTGAAGGATTAGATTCAGGCGAATGACATCCTGCGGACCGGAAAAGGCATGTAACCCACGGATGTCATTCGCAAGAATCGAATCCTTCACACTCGCTAGTTATGACAGTATGAATCGGATTAGATCCGTGCGGCCGGCATCCGTCGGACACTGTAATAGGTATGATTATTTCAAACTGTGGAAAAGTACCACTATTTACCATACCATATTTCCTCATTGCTGAAATTAATTTCTTCAAATACGGGCGAGATTATTTTTATGAATATTTCAACTCGAAATGTTTATAAAAGACGTGTTTTGACATTTAGAATTGTAAATGTTTAAAATCAAGTAAATATAGGTTAAAACTATAACAGAGTTGCCACCTCTTAAAATCAATTGAAATGGGTTTGAAACGGCTTTATCTCTAAGGAACCTCCCAGGGTTTAAAAAATCAAATGCAACTTTAATTAAAGAAATTAAATAATTCAAATATGTATCACAGTCAGCGTTGCCACAGACACATTTTTTCCTACCATAACCAACCAAAACTCCAATGCATACAACAGGGAGTCGGTATCGTCGATAACTATGTTTAACCGTAGTGTTAACCAGACATTGAGTAACCGGCTCTTAACATAGGCGAGGGCAAAGAAAGACGCGTTAACCTCTTTGACGGCGAAGAAAGACGAAGAAGACTTATTTTCGCGGTCAACTATGTTTGCGAGTATACGAATTCCCCAAAGAATTTTTTCCCTAATGATGTTGAATCCATGTTTACGCGCCTTTTTCGAAAATTTTTTTCACGCATCCTATTTCGCCGTCAAAACACCCGAGCGTCTTTATTCGTGTCAAGTGACTATATTATTATTATTACGTCGGAGATACCCGCGTTGCGACCTAAGAAGATATATTGTGCTAAATCCTAATTGTAATCGCTCCAACCTTAGGCTATTTAAAAAGATCAGCACTTTGGATGCAAATTTTAGATGGAGAAGACAATCCTTCTCAAAGGTGCATCAATCTACTATTCATGCTTCGTGGACAGGCACATAGAATATACTCTGGGGTTTCCTTCACCGGCCCACAAAACCTACATCAGTGTCTACAGAAAGACCATTTAATTCAATCGGTAAGTTAACTTGCAGTGTACTGTCAGGTAGCCAGTGAGAGTTTTAAGTTCAAGGTATCTTTCGGAGTTCCTCCTGAAAGGCTATGAATCTCTTTGATTGTCTTATTCCCTTCGACTTCCGCCAGTGTGCAGCAATTCCCAGCTAGCTCCTAAGTAGGTCTGCAGTGTATCCTTTAGAGGTACCGCAGAAAGGCTCGGAACCATGCAAACGCATTTGGGCTCCATTCTTTGCAAGACAGTCATCCGTTTCGTTGCCTTCAAACCCTTCATGTCCCTGAACCCTCCACAGCGGTAAGCTATTGTGGGCTTCCATGTGGTTCAAGAGTTCACAAGCTTTGATGCCGTTTTAAAAGACCCTAAGGCTTCTAACGCTGCCTGAACATCTTGCATAATATTTATTTTGGCCTCATTTGCCTTCTACAATAAAATTCGCGAGCACAAACTTCGATTGCGAAGACCTCCGCCCAGAATATGGTTGGGTACAAGCCCATTGGCAGACTTTCCTGGAATCTTGGTCCAAGTACGCCATAAAGTATATATGGATGTTCGTATTGTATATTCCCTGCAAACCAAAGTTCCCGAAATCTTAAGGAAATCGTTAGGAGTATCACATTTCTGTAAAGAGTTTTTTACGAATTTTCAAAGAAAATTATATGAAGTGGTTGACACGAACTCGTAAAGAAATTTCTGTACGAAAAATAAAGAAAATTCTCGAAAAATTCTGAAAGATATTCTTCACATAGCAGCATTATTTTCGTTGCTTCACAGATTTTCTTCCGAAATTTCGTAAAAGAATGGAAGTGTGCGTAATTTTTTTCATTTTAGAAAATTGGGCAAAAAATCGAATTAACTCTTAACGAATTCTTTAAAATTTCTTTACAATGCAGAATACTCTTAAAACAATGGTTTGCAGGGTTGGCAATAATAAGGGTATACGTTTGTACTGAGGAATCATGTTTGCGGCCGCCGTTATACGAACGCACCGGTGAAATATTCATGTAAAAACAAATTGCTAAAATGTTTGGAGATACATATTTTATATTTTTCTCAAATAACTATTGCTGGTAGTCCCGAAACCTACCAAAATCCAATCAAGCCTACCAACCTACCAAATGAAAAAAAAACTACCAGTTTTGGTAGGAAAAGCCCATGTTTGGCAACACTGAACACAATATAGGTAAGAAATGGGTGTATTCGAGGTGCAATTAATGCGGCAGTGATACTCTTTTATGAAAGAGTATCACGTTCTACGCGAAAATTTGGGCGAACAAAATTTTGACAATCAGTTACTCATCATTGGCAAATCAAAAGCAACATACAATTTTTTACTGCGCAATTTCTGCAATATTTTAGAAAAGTTTCAGGTGAGCATCAGCAACATGTCATCAGGAAAGCAACAAGTCTGCAATATTGCGGTAATTATTACGTAGCTCGAACGCACCCAATGTAATAAAAAGATATTGATACCCAGCAAAACACAGTTTCAAACGTTTGAGAAAAATGTATTTCTCCATTTGATATCAAATGTTTTTCTCAAATGATTCTCAAATTGAAAACGAGGTTTAAATTTTACATTTGAAATTCATTTGAGGCAGATTTGAAGAAAGATGTCAATAATCAAACGTTATAAAAATGCGCAGTTAAATCAAAAATTGTAAGAATAAAATTAATATCAATTGAAAAACAAAACAATAAATAGAAAAAATTTCAAAGAGAAAGCCCACAAATAGTGGATTTGATGTTTGCGCGGATGGAAAAAGCTGCAGCCCTTCAAGACGAATTTATTATAAATTACTTTAACTTAATTGTTTCTTTTGTTATGTACATATATATACATCGCGAAGAAAAAATAAATATGAAATATACATTTCCTATTATAAATTTTATTTCCACATTTGAAGTACATTTGATAAATAACCTTTGAAATTGATCTGAGAGTTAACCACATTCTCAAATGGAGATCAAACTCCCCTTTTAATTGAGAAAGCTGTAATTTTCATATCAATATCAAATCAATTTCAAACGTTTGACATTTGATAAAGGCTTTGATTTCAAATCATTCTCAAATGTATATCAAACCTAATTGTTTGCTGGGTATATATGTATGTAGGTATGTATGTGTTTTTTGACAGCTGGCGATCATTCAAGTGAGCGAGTAGCGCGCGCGTTGCCAACTACCCGGTTGGCTGATAGGGGTGTTCGCGTTTCGAGGTAATTATTATGGGTCGAGTAAAGTTACATTTCATAAAAATAATTCAGTCTAGATAACTTAATATATATAAATGGTTAACACAGGGTGCGTGCGCTAGTCACTCACTTGAACACAGATAATGGAGCGACTGATTGAATCCGCCCTTATGGAATCGGTTGTAGACAAACTTATGGCATCGCAGCATCACGGTGGAGAGAATACAGAGGTGGCGCCGATGACGATACCGCTACTCGGCTCTCAGTGATTTTGACAGAATCAGCTGTTTTGGTGACGTCATAGTAGAGAAGACAGCAGTAGTGATGTGCTGAGTCAATACTTTTAAGTACCCAATACTCTCGATACTCGGTACCGAAACATTTAGGTTTCGAATAAAAGCGCACATAGGCCAAAAATATGGAAAAAACGCCTAACAAAACCCGAATGTAAGAGCCAATAGAGCTTTTTTACTGATTCAAATGAAAGATGTATATATGTCGGTTCGATGCCATAATACAGAGAAACCCTTACTTGTTTGAAGCATTTTTGTTCCAGCTGAATCGGACGATATCATTTTTGTAGGCCTGGGACAGATTCTGTAACCAGTTAACGACAATTTTCGAATCGGTATCGGTTTTGTCGACGTTTGATATCAAATATTTGTAAGTCAACAAGTGCGATATCGATCCGAAACTTGTCGCTAACTGGCTACAGAATCTCTCCCCTGAAAGGCTTCTTCATCCGTCAAAGTATTTTTCTTGAACCTTGGATCGACTAAGGTTAAAACTGATAAAATAATATTTTTCTGTGGCGATAAGTTCAAGTGTTTTAGCCGATATCATATAAATTAGTAATGAAAGTTTTTTCTAAACCTGAAATGCATATAATGGCGAGGATTTAATGTAAATAATCGGTATCGGATACCGAAAAGGAAGTATAGGTTACCAAAATCTTTTTTAAGTATTGGGTCCGAGTATTGGGGACAATTCAGCACATCACTAGTCGCCCTCATTCTCGTCAACATTGTCAACTCTACGATGACGTCCCGCTAAAATTACTCTCACGAATTCTGCTGCAATCGGCGCAATCTTGTATTCTATCATTCTTGTCGCAGCATGCCTATATGAAGGCGAAGTCCACCGAAACAGCATTGCACGGAATCGTGCCGCATAATGAGCAATACTTAGCGATAAAGGAATATTCCTAGACATTGAGGGTACTTTCAACAACATCACACCTGAAATAATCACATCAGCTCTAACGGGTCTGCGCATCGACTCACAGCTGGTGTCGATCATACGACAGATGCTAGTAGGTTTAGTCGTGCGGGCGGAACTGGCGGGGATGTCGCTGAGCAGATATGTTTGCAAGGGAACCCCGCAGGGTCTGTCCCCTTTTATTGGTCATCGCGATTAATGAATTATTGCAGATTGCTCCATTATTGCTCCAAGGTCATTGCGTATGATGACGACCTTGCTGTGTTTGTGAAAGTACAAAACTCTCTCACTTCAGATTCCTGTCATAGGCAATAAGATTCTGAAGCTAGGGGAGTCCGAAAAATATCTTGGCGTAGTACTTGACAAAAAGCTGAACTGGGTACAAAATATACAAGAGCGTATTTAAAAGCGACGGTAGCCCTGCAGCTGTAGGGGGACGATCGGGCGTTGTTGAGGGCTTTCCCCTAGCATCATGTATTGGCTATATATGGTGTTTGGTGGCCAAGTCACAACAGAACATCTATAACTGAAGTATTTCAAAAGGTGCAAAGATCTGTGATGTTCTGCATATTTGAGGCTCTGCGCACAACTCCATCGGAGGCTATGTGCGTGCTGCTCAATAACTTGCCAATTGAAATTAATGGAAAACAATCAGCGGTATGCGCCGCCTTGAGGCTGAGGCGGCGAGATACTCAGGATACCCAATACACCGCAATTCTAAAGAACGTAAATATACCGGACACGGATTACTGTTTTAACTTTACAAAGAGGTATAGGATTTCCATTTCAGAGAGAGTATACTGGTCAGGAGGGACTCCTGATGAAAAGGGATCAATCCACCTCTACACCGATGGCTCTAAGCTAGACGAAAAGGTTGAAGGGGGGTTCTTCTCAGCCCGGCTGATGCTGGAAATATCATTTCGCTTACCCAACCCCTACAGCGCCTTTCAAGCTGAAGTCACTGCTATGTAGGAACATCTTTGTACTTCATATACTCAGACAGTCAGGCCGCACTCAAAGCGCTTGACTTGCTCACATGCAGTTCAAAACCGCGTCGGACTCTCGCAGATCTCTAAACGAGATGGCTGAGCAGTCTGCGCTTCACTTGGTATTGGTTCCGGGGCACCGGATCATGCCAGGCAATGAAAGGGCAGACGAATTTGCAAGATAGGGCACATCCGCTCCACTTTCGCAGGCCTGGAAGGGATTAGGCATGTCGCTCGCTGCCTGCAAGCTCATTATAAGGGATCTGTATCTTAAGCTAGCAAGGGAAAGGTGGGCTGGTCTCACCACTTGCAACAATACGAAGCTTACGTGGCCAAAATGGGACAAAAAGCGGTCGAATGTTCTCCTCATGCTGAACAGAGGGCATATAGCCGCAGCTGTGAGTCTACTAACATGCTATGTTGCTATCGGAAGGTACGCGGAGAGGTCAGGGCTCCTCCGTAACGAATTTTATAGAAGCTTCAGAAATGAAGAAGAGCCAGAAACCTTGCGGCTTTTGCGGAGTTCCAAAATTTTCTAAACCTTCAAAACTTTGTGAATTTGAGAAATTTTAGTAAATCCCAATAATTCAATATAGTGATGAATACTAGATTTCTAGAAATTTTTTATTTTTCAAAAATTTTGAGAATTGTAGGAATTCTAACAAATTTTTTCTAAGTAAAAGAATGTTGAAAACATTTTCATATTACGTCGTTTTTAAAAATTTAAAAAATTTTCGTAATTCTTGAAGATTCAAAAAATTTTTGGACGTTGATGTTTTCAAAATTTTCAAAAAATTTAAAATTCTCAAACTTTGTTATATCAATACAAAATTTTGGAAAAGTTCAGAAAAGTGGAAACATTTTGGAATTTTTCAAAAATGTTAATATCTTTTAGAATTCTAAGCATTCTCTATTTTTTATACTCAAGTACCATGAACATAAGAATTTTTCGACAATTTGTGATGTTTCACATTTTTACATTTATGATGGATTTTAGGATAAATAAAATTCTCAAAATTTTGGAAAATATAAAAATTTCTAAAATCTCGATAATTTTGTAGATTTCATAATATTCTCATTTTACAAAAATTCTTAGAATTTCCCGGATTTCGATAGTTTTTGAAATGTTGGAAATCATCCTGAAAATAAGAAATCTCAAGAAATTTAATCTATATATATAAAAATGAATTGTTTTCCGTATGACGACGATGCATGACCAAACGGCTGAACCGATTTCAATTCTGTAAAAAGTACTTTTTTGGACCTTCTGTGTGGAAGGTTTTTCGATTTAAAAAAAATTTGAAATCTTTTGTTGTTGCCGAATAATGAAGAATGCTGAGACGTCACGATTTCACAATTTCATAGAGTTTTCTGTACATTAAATGTCACTAAACTACTAAACGTCTGGACCGATTTGGTCCATATTTGGAACATATATCAGTACCATGAAAATAGACATTTCTAGCAAAGATTTGCTCGCGAGGTGGTGCTGGGGTCAGGATATTCCTAAAAATTGCATTTACTTTCAGATTTGGCTCATATTTAGAACATATGTAAGCCAATTGAAAAGAGATATTCGGACTAAAAACTTACACGATATCTACTATATATTTGCGAAAGTATGTATGTATGTTCCAGATTGCAGCCTAAACGGACAGACAGAATCGAACGAAATTTGGACAGAGTATTGCCATGACACCTGGGCCTATAACAGGGGGAAAAAAAAACGGGATTCGACAAGGGGGCGTGGCACCTCCCATAGACGTGAAATTTTTTACCAGCTATAACTTCGGAACCATATGCCCCACGAACTTGAAAATTGGTACGCAGACTCAGCTACGGTAGGTGCTTATAGTAAGGTGTATATGAATGAGTTTAACGAAGGGGCGTGGCACATCCCATAGGCGTGGAATTTTTCATCAGCTATAACTTGGAAATCATAAGTCATATGAACTTGGAATTTGGTACGCAGACTCAGCTACGGTAGGTGCTTATAGTAAGGTGTATATGAATGAGTTTAACGAAGGGGCGTGGCACATCCCATAGGCGTGGAATTTTTCATCAGCTATAACTTGGAAATCATAAGTCATATGAACTTGGAATTTGGTACGCAGACTCAGCTACGGTAGGTGCTTATAGTAAGGTGTATATGAATGAGTTTGTAATAGGGGCGTGGCGCATCCCATAGACGTGGAATATTTATCAGCTATAACTTCGAAACCATAAGCCACATGAACTTGAAATTTGGTATACAGGCATATCTACGGTAGGTGCTTATAGTAAGATATATATGAAGGAGTTTGTAAAAGGAAGCGTGGCCCGCCACATCCCGTAGTAGTGGAATTTTTTATCAGCTATAAATTCGAAAGCATAAGTCATATGAACTTTAAATTTGGTATGCAGGCTTAGCTATGGTAGGTGCTTATAGTAGGCTGTAAATAAATGAGCGTGGAATTTTTTATCAGCTATAAATTCGAAAGCATAAGTCATATGAACTTTAAATTTGGTATGCAGGCTTAGCTATGGTAGGTGCTTATAGTAGGCTGTAAATAAATGAGCGTGGAATTTTTTATCAGCTACAACTTCGGAACCATAAGCCCCACGAGCTTGAAATTTGGTATGCAGGTATAGGTAGGTATGCGATTATAAAAAGATATATATTAATGGGTTTATAAAGGGGGCGTGTCACATCCCATAGGCGTGGAATTTTTAACTAGCCATAAATTGGGAACCATAAGTCACATGAACCTTAAATTTGGTGTGCAGGCATATGTATGGGAGGTGTTTAGTATAAAGTATATATAAATGTGTTTGTAAAAGGGGGATAAATATGTATTCAACTATTAGACCGCTCGGATATTTAAACCTTGTTTGTTAAACGAAACATGAGCATGTATAATGAATAAAACTTTTTCTGAAATAAGCATTCTACAGGAAAAATGCAGCTATACTAAGGGCCAGTTACTCTATGTTTGGTTAACACTAATCTCCGGTTAAACATAGTTATCGACGTTACCGACTCCCTGTTGCATGCATAGATTCGAAGAGGTCGGCAACGATGTTTAACCGCAGATTAGTGTTAACCAGACATTGAGTAACCGGGCCTAAAACAGCTAAGCGAATAGGAAGCTAAACGGAATGTACCATAGAGGACTAATTTTAATTTAAAAAGTCTATCGTTACCTTAATCCAGCTGATATTAATAATGGAACGAGATATTTTGTACAGAAAGTGGTGCTCAATATATATTAGTTAAAGTGCGATAAATCTTAAAGTATGGCTTATAAGGATGCCATGATTTAGACAGGAAAGAAAATAGTTTTTCTCCTATAATTTATGCTGATCTGAATATTTGTATTACTGTTTTATATTTTGATTTAATTACCCCGAACGACGTCGGGTGCTCTGCTAGTAATATTATAAAATTCTAAATTTTGGGATTTTCGTTGTTTGCTGAGCCTGCTGTGACTTTCAACTGTGTAAAATAATACAAATTCGAAAATATAACAAAAAAAGTAAAAATTGAACATTAGGTTNGTATGTACAAAACACCCTCACACAAGCACAAGCACAATAAACACTTTCTATATCAATTATTTTTTGCCTCCTTCCAATTTCAATTCACTTTTTTTACTTTTTAGATTATTCTCACTTTTTACGTATTCTTTAATTTCCGTTAATTTAAATTCAGTCGAGTTTGACACTTTTCAGGATTTTGCCAGAAAAAATTCTTCTGACTAAATCTGACTACTTCGGACTGATGAGAGTCACTCTCACCGAGTGTTGCTCTCTCATTTTTGCTGTCATTTCCGAGTTAAGGAACGCTTTTTGGACTAAATCTGACTACTTCGGACTTTTTCTGACTATTTCTGGGAGATAAGGAACGCTCCTATTAAGTACATAATTTCAAAATTTTGAAAATTCAGTGAATTCCACAGTATAGTGAATTCGAAAAACTGATAGGCCTACTTAAATAACATAATACTTCGAACTTAGCACATAGCTAAAATTTCAAACTCAGGTGAAATTTTACACAGCTTTTCCATGAATTAAAATTTTCAAAAGCATCCACATTAGGTTTGTTCCCCAAGCTTCTCGAAGTCGCTTCGAGTTACATATACGCGCTCCGCAAGTAAGTTTTCGAGTTTCTTTGATATACGCTCACAGTTTGAGTTTTTCTACAAGTAGCTTGTGGGACAAACCTATTATATATNGGTTCATTCCTTATTTCCTTTTTGGTTGTTGTTGTTTCCGACAGGGTGGGTGTATGATGTATTATGGAACGAATTTCCGTCATCCCTTGTCAAATTTGGTTTGGAGACAAACCGGTTTCGGCGTTGTGCCATCTTCAGTGTCATTTTTCGTTCTGCATAATTTTTGTTGGTTGCTCGTATTTATACTCCTTGTTAACTACCTCTTTCTTTTGTTAGGTNAAACCTATTATATATTCTTGTAATGATATTTCACGATATTCAGTTGAATATTATGAAAATACATGTTACACAGTCTTGGGGCGGTTTCTTCAACCAGAAACACCAATCAAGATGATTGCAAATGCCTTTTTTTATACTTACGATTTTTCCATAGCTTTTAATAACGCACTACATAAAGTACAAGACCGCCTATCGTGGTTATTGCAAAACCGTTTTCAAATAAGACAGGTTTTACTCTTTCCTGTAAAATTTCGGCAACCCCACATTCGAAGTTTTTCATTATGTACATATCGCACGTTTAATAATATAGAGATGTAACTTCAAATTTACGTTTTCGGAGATTTCATTATGCAAATAAAAAAATTTCCCAAATATGGCAAATATATTTGTCTTTCCGTCTGTCTTTTTGTATACCAACTGTATGAATTGATAAAACTTTGATTGCGTTTTCCCACAAAATTGAAATTAGGAAATAACTCGCTATATTATTAAACGTGCGATATCTTGATACGCGGTTTTGTACATAAATATGTATATACAAGGCTAGGGCCTCTGTGAATTAATATATGTGTTTAAAATTTGTAACCATTCTCAAAAGTGGTTGTTAAATTTTTAAAATCAAAAAATAAAATCTTTGAAAGGAATTATATGTATGTGAATGAAAACTCAATTGATTCAATTACTATTTATTTTTTTATACCCGAGCGCACTTGTGCACAAGGGTATATTAATTTTGTTCACATAACGGTTGTTTGTAACAGCCAAAACGAATCGAGATAGATATAGACAAATGTATACATAAATGATCAG
>NW_016157189.1:397232-429520 GCF_001687245.7 Rhagoletis zephyria
GGGAAGTGGGCGTGGTTACAGTCCGATTTCGCCCATTTTCAATACCAACCTACCTTGGATTAAGGGAAACCTACATACCAAATTTCGTTGAGATATCTCAATTTTTGCTCGAGTTATCGTGTACACGGACAGACGGACAGACGGACAGACGGACGGACAGACAGACATGGCTTAATCGATTTCTTTTTTCATCAAAATTATTGAAATCGGACTAAAATAACGGCCGCTTCTCATATAACGGTAAATTTCAGAAATGCTTGAAACTTCAATATTACGAAATTGAAGGACGATAATTTACTCAAAATTGATACACCCCGGCTTACCATCTAGTGGAAGGTTTCGGAAAGGTGAAAAAACATATATTTAATACTTGCGCCGGGTATTTAATGTTCGGCTCCGCCCGAACTTAGACTTTCTTACTTGTTATATATATATTTTTTTACGAGGAGCAAGCATCGAAAGCCTATACCCGTCAGCGTGGGACTTTAACCCGAGCTAAACCTCCTATTGTCCAAGTACCGAACCCCCCGGTACAACCGTCAAGTATTTCGTCGGGAAGCGGTTGAGCACTAGGCTCGCACGTTCGTTCCAGTCGGTTGTACTCAGTCCTGGGCTACACCTAGTAGGCTTTGCCACGTCTTGTTTAAAGAGAAATATATAGCTCTGGTATGTATGTATGTATGTGTGTATACACATATGTACATATATATCGTCGTTTAAAGTACAAAACCGCGTATCGTCATTCTGCAAAACCGCGTAACTGACATTGGCTGCCAAAAATTGGATTTGCTCACACAAGCTGTTGACTCAATCCTTATCCATTCGTCCTGAAATATATGTATTAGCCAGAAATGCGATTGCTTTATAAAAAAGAGAACCATTTTGAAATATGAGTGTTTTTACGCTTTAGAGAATAATTTCTACAACTTCACATACACGGTTTTGCATTTTGTTGATACGCGGTTTTGCACTTTAAACGACGATATGCTAATACCTATGTATAAGATTACGCCATGCCATATGAAGTTCGAAGCGATTAAGTGTTTTAAAAATGTTTGCTCATATACATATGCGTTAAATTGCAGACTCATCACTGGCATGCAATTTACGAGCCGCACGCCACGCGTTCAGTATGCATTCGACGCTCACAGCGAACCATCATTTTCCAATTTGGCGCATCATTCATATGTGATTATAAGATTCGACGCTCCAATTGTGAATTAAGCATAAAATTTGATCAATTGGATGATTTGCTTTGATCTGGTTTGATTTGCATTTATTTATAATTTCGCGCGCGTAAAGCTTGTGCTGCCAATAAAAACAAAACATAATAGCCACAAAGCGATCCACTACAAAACACAAAAAAAAAGAAACGAAGCAGTCGATGGACCAAAAATTCAGTTTCAGGGCGTTGTACAGTCTTTGTTCCGGCCTTCACCTGATTTTCCGCAAATTCATTTTAATTACATTTTGATCTGAATTACCAATAGATTGCCACTTAGTCAATCAAGCAGTCTGACGCTCAGCCACTAAAGCACTCTCAGCCATTCTGTTAGCCATCAAATTTGGCATAGAGCTATGGAACTCGTGCATACATACCTACACATACAGCCGATTGGATCGATATTCCAGTAGTGTGGTGCGCAGCTCGCACGGCAGCCAAGATACGATGTCTATACGCTTCGCTGGCAAAAATTTGTCAATAATTTTTTAACGATTTTTGTTTTTACCTTTTTCATTTATTTTTCACATAGATTGGAATTTTCTTGGTTATTTTTAGCATGTCTTTGGCAGCATGCTTGTCATGCGAGTGTGTAAGTGGAAGTGTAAGTATATGTATATGTGTTTGTATTTTATCGATTTTGCTTTTGTTTTTACAAGCAGTCGAACTCAATTACGTCTTGATTTAAATCGGTAAGCTGACCCAAAAGTTCAACTACGGAAATTGCAAATTTTATAATTGCCACTTTGAAACAGAAGTTTATTAATAATGAGCCAAGGAATGAATGAATAACTGTGTGAGTGAGTGAATGAAGGAAGCAGGGGTTTGTGAATGAGTGATAAAACGTAACCTTGAGGCGCAGCAGCTAAAGTAAAAGAAAAACTGAACTCAGCGGCAGCAGTAAACAATCAACAGCAGCATAAAAAATATAAGCACAATTTTTTGTGGTTATTTATCAGTTTAAAAATCTAAGAGAACTAGTGGAAGAAGTCATGCCATCGCACGACGGACTGAGAACTCAGAACAAATGTATTCGCTGCGCGCAGTTGAAGAAACGGGCAAGAAACTAAAAGATTACAAGCTCACTTTAGTTTATTTAGCCGCTGTTGTTGTTGTTCGCGGCGGGAGCAACGAACAGATATAGAACATTTAATTAAGCGATTGAAAGATTTCGGTCAAACAATAATGCACCTCAACAAAATTCTGTACTGTTTGTATAGCAGTAGCAGCAACAGTAGAAGCATCAGCACATGGCAGCATGCAGCAATAGGAGCTCCGCCAAAATTACTCTACGCGAAGTAGCAGCATCAGTTATAATGCAACAATGTGTATTACAGCTGCAATTACAGTTACAGTGGCAAGTTCGAGCGCACAGCCCAATCCAAGCCAAGATACTAGCTCCGACACCGGCAGCCCCACCACCACCGCCGCCGATTCGTCGATTGTTAACCATAAATTTGTACTTACAACTAGATGGACAGACTTACTGCCAGATAGCGAAAAGTTGATGAATGAATTGTGGCTTTGCAGTGAAGGAGTGCAACGTATGTAGAAGACAAAGAATCGATTGAGGGAAGTGGCGATGAACAATGGTCGGTACTCATGTACAGTGTGTTTTCTTTGCGAGTTATTTTTAATTTATTCTGAAAGAGTCAATAAACTACAAAGGTTCTTACTGACTTGAACGATAGCTTAGACCTAAATTACAAAATTGAATGAAGTTAATTATGAAACGCAGTTTTCGAAAAAGAAAAATCAATCCTCGTTGAGTTCACGAAGTGAACGCACTAAATGAGTGTTCCTCGCATAATTGGCAGTGAGGTTCTTAATAATACAAATAAATGGATAAAAAAACGAAGAGTTCCCGTTGGAGTAAGTATTTGAAAACCATTTATCACACAAAATTTAAAAAACAAGAGTAGTCCTTCTGCAAACGCTTAAACATTTTTTACGAAAAAAGGTGCTTAAGAAAAACTTCGGCGAAGAAAGACGCGTAAACATGGATTTATACCTGGCCAAGGACTATCACTTCAGCATCATTCCCCAAAAATTCTTTGGAGAATTTACATACTGTTACACCCGCAAACATAGTTGACCGCGAAAATAAGTTTACGCGTCCTTCTTCGCCGTCACATATTTTAACGCGACTTTCTTTGCCGTCACCTATGTTAAGAGTCTTTCTTCGCTGGAGGGTTCTTCATGCGTCTTTTTACGCGGTCAAATTTTGAGCTCGCGCCTTTATTCGTGTCTAGGGACGATTTATCTATGTGTTTTTTGCCCCTCAAACCGAAAATGACTACGAAAAATGAATTAGACCCATGGGCGTCGCCAGGATCGAATTTAGGGGGGTGTTTTTGGTCGAAAATGGTGGTGCACCTTTCTTCGAATTATACCAGATTCGTTCGTTTTGTAAAGAAGAACATTTTCGTCGTTTAATTTTAACATTTTGAAGTAACTTAAATTATTGAAATTAAAAAAATCGTAAAATTTCAAATATTACAAAATAGCTACGACAGATGCAGAGGTGCACTCTTGAAACTTAACAGATATGTTGAATTTGATGTCAGCGCCCATTACCTCAAACATGAACACGCTATTTGAAAACTTACCAAAGTTATTAAAAAAACAATTATGATTTTTTTCGAGTGGCAATGATAAAATTAGTAATTTTAGTACTTTTTCGCCTAAATAAACGTTTTAAGGGTAAAAGTGTCCAAATACTTGTAAATTTTTTATTATACTTGTTCCTGGAACTCCACTGATTGAAATAAATCCAAGAGAATGCTTTGGCTTTTTTTGCCGAGAGAAGGGAGTGACACTAAAAACAAAACACTCCTGGGATTTGCTCATATCGATGGTACTCTGCAATATCGACACATTACAAAATTAAAAAAAATTAAAACCCTTGCTACTGTTAAGTGTCTTATATCTCTAATCCTTTTCGTATCCACGTCTTGTCTTTACTAAAGTAAGTGCTAAGTATCCCTTAGCGATATGAGACACTTAACGGTAGCAAGTTTTAATTTTTTGAATTATGGATTGTGTCGTTTTTGCAGAGGACCATCGATATGTATAAACTAAATCATAACTAATAGCCAAATATAAATTCAGTTTAGTAAGTAGAGTGGAATACTAAACATTCATTTTATTGATTCATACAAATAGAAGAACATTAACAGGAAATATTACTACTATTTTCTTGGGTGTACGACAATATCCCCAAAATCAAAATCTCCAAATCAAAATCCCATAAATCAAAATCCCCAAATTCAAAATCCCCAAAATCTAAATCCCCAAACACAAAACCCACATTCCCTGTGGCGGCGATTTTAACCTAATTTGAATGAATTTCACACAGAAAATGAGGATTCTATAATCGACATTATTTCTCAAATTAAAATTGAAAACAAATTGTATGATGAATTCACAAATATTTATTGGGTAAATGAAAATTAAAGAAAATGTAGTACATCGGAATACATTAAGAATATATTTAGCATCAATTTCTTTTTGTTCTTCTTATTTGGCGCTGTAACCGCCGAAGCGATTTTGGCCGAGTTCAGCAAAGCACGCCAGTCGTTTCTCTTCTGTACCAACTGACGCCAATTGGAAACGCCAAGTGAAGCCAAGTCCTTCTCCAACTCCTTTTAGTGCTGTCGAAAGCGGTTTTAAAGTCGACGAATAGGTGGTGAGTGTCGATCCTATTCTCGCGGGTCTTTTCCAAGATTTGGCGTATTGTGAATACCTGGTCTATAGTTGATTTGCCAGGTCTAAAGCCACACTGATAAGGCCCAATCAGTTCATTGACGGTGGGCTTCAGTCTTTCACACAATACGCTCGATAAGACCTTGTAACCTATGCTTAGAAGGCTGATCCCGCGGTAGTTGGCGCGAATGGCGGGGTCACCTTTCTTGTGGATTGGGCAGAGCACACTTAAATTCCAGTCGTCGGGCATGCGTTCATCTGACCATATTCTGCACAAGAGTTGATGCATGCACCTTATCAACTCCTCGCCGCCGTACTTGAATAGCTCAGCTGACAGGCTGTCAGCTCCAGCAGCTTTGTTGTTTTTCCGCCGCGTTATTGTTATTCGTACTTCGTCATAGTCAGGCGGTGGTACATCGACTCCGTCAGCATCGACTGCGGGCTCGCGTTCTTCTCCACAACTTCCCATGCTGCTACCATTCAGCAGGGCGGAAAAGTGTTCCCTCCATAATTTAAGTACGCTTTGAACATCGGTAACTAGGTCACCATTGTTGTTCTTACAGGAGTACGCCCTGGTCTTGAAACCTTCCGTAAGTCGCCTAACTCTCTGGTAAAACTTCGGGTATTCTTCCTGTCGGCCAGCATTTCAAGCTCTTCGCACTCACGTATTTCGGCCTCTCTCTTCTTATTGCGGCAAATACGCCTCGCTTCCCTTTTCAGATCCCTGTAGCGGTCCCACACAGCGCGTTGCGCCCTGTTGTTCTTTCGGGCTCGCTGAAATCGGACTACTTCTTCGGCGGCGGTACTTAATGAGCGGGAAATGTGGTTACACTGCTGGCATATGTCGGTTTGTTGAAGAGTGCTCTCTGCGAGAAGGTGTGAGAGTCGAGTAGCGAAAGTGCTGGCCAGTGGCATAGCCAGGATTTGGCTTTGGGACCTTACTTTACTCAAAGCTTCTACAGTGTGCCGTGAGAAAGCAGTCATCTTTAAGGTATAGTCCAACCTTTCACAATATCTGTCCAATAATCACTGAAAATTGGCAACGTTTATGATAAAAGGCATTTAGTATCACACTTTTAACCCAAGGCTTTCTTAACCCTTTCAGTACAAAAATTCCACTGATTCTAAAAATTTTAAAATATGTTCACTGGCTAATTTTGGATCGTTCATCGTGCCATCATTCAGGGTCCTCTAAAATGGTCACTGATATCATAGGTGTTTAAAAAAGAAAGTGATGTCAACTATTTTTATTTTTTGCTTTCATGAAATATATGTATTTCAAAACTATGAATAATATCTAATACCTTTTCCGAATCTCAATTCCACGGAAAATTGGTCAATATTTTTTAATAGATTATATTGCCCACTATCGACTTTTCTGTCACTTTTTACATTTGTGACAAACACGGTCAACTGCAACTGCAGCTTGCACTTTAATTTGATATATAGCTTAATTCTGTAGCTGCTGCAGATCGCCATAACTAAGTCGTATGACTGATCAATTCCGAATATGTAGATGATTACCGTTAAGTCGAGTTTCGCTCATGTGGAGCGCAGCCAAGTTTTTACCCTTCTTAGTGTACTAAACGACTTTTTAATTGTGCAAGTTTGTAACTACACGGCAGAGCTAAGTGAAATTGTAAGACACATTTACTACCGGGTAAAGAACCTTGCTTTCAGCTGCCATTTCTGAGTATTGTATACCTACATGGAAGGTAAACTTCAAAGGAGGCGGCTCGGGCCCCCCATGATTAGAACCCTTCGTCACTCTCTAGAACCCTTTACCAAACCCTGGATTTGACCGTAAACAATAATGTCCACTCCCTCGATTGCCACCTAATGACCCAAAACTCAAAATTCCAACTATCCATAGTTAGTTCTTAATTTCCCAGTCTTCTAATTACATCTTACTTGTATATGAAAATTTAAAATCAACCCCCTTCAGGTTGCAGTAAGGGGGTTATAGCCAGTTTGTAGTCACTTTCGGTTTCAAAAAACTCAGGAATACACTAGAGTTCAACTTGGAGGCAAAATTTAAAAAAATAAATTTTGTATGAAGGCTTGCAGAAAACTTAAAAAACGAATGATGCAGTTCGATTCCCCATACCCGAAATAGGGTGAACCCCTCTCACCGACCATATGTGCAACTAAAAATGTTACAAATGTACATTTTCGGCGCTCAAAAGTTGTATTTTTTGGTGAAACTTCCCTGCAAGAACAGTGACAATCATTTGACCGGTAAAATGACGGACAATCCTGACAGAAATACTCGTCATTACTTTGTATGAAAGTTTCTATCAAAATATTAAGGGCAATGTGCAAAATTTGATGGAAAAAATCGTATACATGTGAATCATCAATGATATAAACATTGGTCACAAATGAATAATCATGCTTGATAGGATCTTAGGTCAGTATTGACAAATCATACTTGCTATAAAAGTTGGTCAAATATGACTGATCACAATTGATGGGTTTCGACGTCATATTAAACAACATGAGCTTTTCTCTGCTCATAACATTATTAAAATTTTTTGTTTAGTTTTAAAACACTTTAATTTTTTTTCTAAATACTTATCGTTTATTTCTTAGCACTTTCTCGGTAAAACTTTCGACCGCGTCCTTTCGCTTCTAGATTTTTTTATTGTGATTTATAATGATGTACATATTTTCTTTTCTTGTGAACCTTTCCATCATCAGTGACAATCATATGACCGGTCAAATGATTGTCACCGAAAAAAATCGTATTCTATTAGCATTGTCAATCATATGACAGGTAAAATGATTGTCACTGTTCTACCCGACTCGACTGGCATATACATTTTTGCATATGCGTTAATTTTACTTGTGAATGTGTTGGAGTTTTAGTTATTCGCGTCTTGTAGGGTTGAATTTAATGAAGAAATTAACCATTCCATAATATTTAACGGGATTTTAGCACTATTACCCTGCAAAAATCGTTGGACCATGTACTCTATTTGTGGTAAATTGGAGTACTTACAAAAGTGTTCCTTTGTCATGCTGTAGCGGACCAACTCGTGTCTCTGCGCCAGCTTATTGTTTGTTATCCGATCACTGCTCGTGTTTTAACGAAACGTGATTGAAGTTGAGCATTTGAAAGCACATTTGCATGTCTGGCTGTAGCTGAACGTGTAGAGATGCTCGCTGTTAGTTCTTAGCTCCCAGCATGTTCGGGTTCGAATACCGTCAGAGGCAACATGTAATTTTTAATTTTTGTCTTGGTTTTTATTAATTTCGAAAAAGCATTTGAGAAGTGAAGAACAAAAGCGTGTACAAACGAAAAAATATAACAACAATGCCCATTGTTAATATGTTGGAGTAGTTTTGTGCTACTCTGATGTAATGCAGGGATGGAGTATATGGTCCTGCCCTAGGACATCGCAATGTTAATTGGACCATATTTTTTATATGAATTGTGGTTAATTTTGGAGTACTCTTTGGTCGTTAGGGAGTACTCTTTACACGCATGCATGGAGTAGTCGCGATTTTTGCAGGGTAGTGCTAAATTGCTTAGGCAAATTAAGGGTCCTTCGAAAAATGGGAGCCCAGCTTTGGCCATTTGGTCATTTTCTAAATAAAAAGGGATACTGTTCTTTAAATATTCAAGTAACTAACAAAAAATTCGCTTTAATGTAATAAGTAAATGCGGCAATAACATACGAATTTAGCACAACTAATAATAATAATAATAATAGACTGGCGCTTACACATATGTTAGTGTTTGGCCGAGCTTCTCCGACTTGTGGCGTACGCCTTGATGTTGTCACACAAATCGGAGGGACCTACAGTTTTACGCCGACTCCGAACGGCGAATGTATTTTTATGAGAAGCTGTTTTTCATGGCAGAATACATTCTGAGGTTTGCCATTGCCTGCCGAGGGACGACCGCTGTTAAGAAAAAACCTTTTTTCTATATTTTTTTTTGCGATGTTGCTTTGACCAGGGCTTGAACCCAGGTGTTGCGGAGTGGAAGCGCGCACTGCTTACCACTACGCCACAGCGGCCGACACAACTGCTAACTAAAAAATTGTTTGTTGGAAAGCAAATCTGAACACAGCGGTGTACTAGTCGGATGTGCAGGTTACCCAAATTTCTCTATACTTTTGACCCCAGTTGAAAATAAGTCCACAACAAAAGAAGAACGATAGAGTTTATAAAACGGATTCCTTAAGTACTTAATTTTTTAATGATTCCATTTTAAATATAATAGGAGCCAAAAGAGAATCAAATCTATGTTTAAGTAATATTTCTGACTATCTACTACTTTAATAATTTAGATTATAATTTAAAGTGAAAGGCAAAAGTTCTTCATATGTATGGTTATATTTGTTTCAAAATTAAACATTGGAGTCAAATTGTCAAATAAGGATTAACATGTTAACTTTGCCAAATATTTCTCTTGAACTATCTGCGAAAAGTCTTTAGCCGCTATGAATGATTAAAGGCTTCTCCATCGCTTTAGACATGAAAGTAATCCATACTGCGACTACTGTGGTCCGGATGAAATAGAAGATGCGGAACACGTGCTCGTTACATGTCCCCGATTCAGCACTCAGACAGGAAAGCTCAATGAACGAATCGGCAGTATGGTTACTCCCGAATCACTAGTCCTACTGGCAGTGCTGAGCCAATACGCCTGGAAGGAATTTAAAGCCGCTTCTGCCTTAGTGATACAGCAACACCGCTACAGAGAGAAAGTGAGGCGCAGGCAAGAACGACGGACAAGTTAAGAAGCAGCCACATAATATTACCTTTCTCAGGCAAGATAAAAAGCCCATTTTCCTTGAAAAGTTACGATATGAAGAGGGCGAGCCTCTCAAAAAATATTATAAGCAGCAATAAATTGCTGTACTTGGACATTACATGCCTAGAAATGAACTTCTTGGTTGTGAAATACCAATGGGGTGAGTGGGTTTAGTACCAAACAAAGAAAGACCGTGGGAGAAATCATGTGAACAGTAAAGCGGCGAATATACGAGGTACATTTTTACAAACACAAGTTTCTAGCATGAAATGTTACGGCCTCTGCTACCCGAGTATTGGTATGTTTGAAACAATGGGCGCGTTCATAAGACGTAGCTATTTAGCTCAACAGCTACGAAACTGCTGGCAACTGTTGGACCCAACAATTACGTCTTAGAAACGGCTCGATGAATATGCTGTCAAATAAACAGCTGATAAATGTAAACAAATGAAATTGCAATAAATAGAGATAATTGCGCCGATGGTACTTAGAATTCAACGCTGAGCTGCCGCTGCTGAATTAAACAGTATATAATTATATAGCAAACATCTTAAAAAAATATATTTAGAAACGTGGTATTATTATAAAATATTTTAGTTACTTAATCACATCAGTAATATAAAATATAATAAATTTGTTTGCAACTGCCTCCTGACAAAGCGGCGTTGAATTTAATATAAGCGGCGTAAATATTTTCGATCAGCTGTTTATGCTAAGCCCAACACGTTGAGTTCAGGTAGCGTAATAATTTTCCGCTGGAAAAAATGGCCGACAGTTGCTAACTGTTGAGCTGAGCGGAACTACTCAACTGTGCGTTTCTAAGACAAATAGCCAACGGTGAGGCAACAGCTCCGTCTTATAAACGCGCCCAATATTACGGTTACAGTTGAAGTTATCAACATTTTTTGATTTTGATAGATGTTGGAAACAGTGTTACTGTGCGTATCACCTTGTCTCAAACAAAAGTAGTCGCAGTTTGTTTGTCTGTTTTGTCTTTATCATCATTATCACATTAACTGGTTGAATTTTCGGTTGTTTGTGGTTGGTTTTTAGAGATGCTAAAGACAGCATTTAATGGATCCATTTATCTACGTATGTGTATACTTATTTTACGTAAAAGAGTTAATGTTGCAATATTTGTACTAACAAATGACCCCATTGGCTCTACGAAAGAGTATGAGCGGTACTCATCTGTAAGTTTTCTGACATATTGCTCTCATTTTGACCTACTGTGTCATGACTTGTAGTTGCTGATTCTACCCCTGCCTCCTCATTTAAGCGGGGGTGGTATCAGTTTCGATTCAAATTCAATTGCATCTGCTGTCTATTGCCACATAATACATTTCAAAGTCAAAATCGCGATTGCATCATCGACCGAAGTGATATTTCCTTACCATAGCTATGGCATGAGCTATGGCACAGAAGATCGATGAATTGGTGGGTCGAACAGAGTTAGAAGCTTGCGGTGTGGCCTCTGGCTGGTTCGATCTTTGGTTAAAGGCAATTCGGTCGTCGCAATAATCATCGTCGTCATCATCATCAACGGCGACTATAAGTTTTGGCGCAAATGCGAATACAAGGCGATATTTCTTTTTGTAACAATATCACTGCCACAACAACTGTTAAGCTAATAATATGTAATAATAGAAGCGCGCGCAACAACAATCAAAGAAAAATTTGAAAGAACGGGGGCAGTGACAGCAGCAGCAGCATCAACTGTAACCATAAAGCCCCCAAAACAATCGATTCAATTCGTTTTTCTAGGGCGTACGCTGCCACTTGAACGTTGAACTGCAAACGCCCGGTATTGACTACCGTCAGGCGACTGGTCTTCCACTTTGGCACCCAAGCACCCAGCACCCATACACCCAGGCAGTCAGGCTGTGCAGTGCACGGTGCTGCGCCTGCGCTGTTGGCCTAACGTCGGCTGTCGGTAGCAAGCTGCCTGGTATCTACTATGTATGCATGTATTTGCTGCTAGACGGCAGTGGTGTTCGCTGCTTGAGTCTTCAGTTTTTATGAGTGCGCTGCTGCCTTTTTTATAGGTACTCCTGTGCTAGTGATCTTCAGTCGATCTTCAATACAGCACATACATAACTGCGTCTCAGCAACTTTTCGCTTGCAGCCCACTTCACCAAATACGCTAATATGCAAGGCTGACACAATTTCTATGCGACGTGGTAGCGGCGGCACTGGGGGTGGTGCAGGCTGAGGGTGCTGGCTGGCCGTGCAGTCTGATGGTACTTCGTGCCACTTTACGCCGTTGTGCAATATTCGATCTTATAAATCATGCTGAGATTTTGGTTTTTCGGCTTGTGGCTGGCTGGTCTAGGCTGGCCTACCTACAATCTTTGACTGCCTCGCTCGTGCTATGGCTGCATTTTTGTCAGCTGCAGTGGCGACTACAGTGGTTGCTGTTGATGCCGTTTCGTTGTTGTTGTAGTAAAGATTTTTCCAACTGATACAATGTGTGCGCATAGTGCGCCGATCTTGTTTGGCGATGATTTATGCAGCTCAAAAAGTGAACGCAACGCCGCACAAATGCGAACACCGCGTAAGCGAATGTGAATAGTGACCGAGTTGCAGAAAAACCGTATGTATATCCGTCCATCTATTTGTTCGCCCTCTTGCGCTTGCACTAGCCTTTGCATGCAGTTGTGACAGCGCCTAGCGCGTAGCCTGCCTGCCTTGCACATTGTCCGTTCGCTTGGAATCTGCTATGACTTCAACATTGGATGCGAGTGTTGGTATGATTGTGCCAGTAGGTGCGGAGGCGGGTAAGGGCATACTAAGATACAAAATAACACTTGCGTGGGCGGAAACAGATAGATAGACATGCCGCCATACGCGTACAGAGACGAAAACACATGCGCATGTGCTGCGCCAGTTCGAAAATGATCAGTCGTCTGAGTTTATGTCACATTACGAAAATGCCCATGCTCGTAGTAAATACATATGTACATACCCTGCAGAGAAAAGGCAAACCAGTCAGTAAAAATACTAGTTCATTAACTAGTACGTACTAAAGCGATGGCCTACCAGCTCGACAATTTCGAAGAACTTAAGGTATCCACACACCTATGCGATTCTGTCGGTGCGAATCTGTTCCGACAAAATTTACAACAATGCCGACCATAGTTTTAAATGAGGAACCACACACTTTTGCGATTTTGCTGCAGCGATTTATTCGAACATTCACAGTTCTTTTGGTAGTTCCGAAATCGCAGTCTCCGCGTTTTAAGAACGAAAAAGGTCAATACAAGGGTTTTACAATACTAAAATAAAATTGAACGTAAGAAAACAAAACATATTTGATGTAGAAAAGTTTAGACTAATTTTTTTGAAAAATATTTTTTGCTTGTCTATAAGTTGACAGTTTTTACTGCGATAAAATCGCACAGACGTGTGCGTACTTGCGTTTTCGAAGCAGTAACGTCTGTAGCATCAAAAACGGTGCGGATTCATTGCAACAGAATCGCATAGATGTGTGGATGCCTTTAAGCCTTCAGCGACATCTTCCTCAGGAATACCACGACAGTGCTTTGCTCTGTCGGCCAATGCGACTGTTGGAGCGCCGCTAGCAAAATGGAATACATACCCTGCAAAGAGTGACGTTAGCTTATACCTAACTTTATTCTGTTTACGCGAACATTAGTGCTAACTATTAACTGTATATTTTGTTCGAAAAAAGCTAACTACTTTTGTGGGGCGATAGCCGCAAAAATGTCAGACCTGGATGCCTCTGCATTACATGTCAACTAACTTGTAGCTACCTACTTTTGGACACCACCCAGGGTGAAAAGTCATCGTGTAAATTGGCTCTATCTCATCAACTGGTATGATGATACTAGTATTTGTACTAATAGATGCTGATGCATAGCCTGACAATTGACATCTCGTAGGACATCGTCATGTTAAAAACATTGAAAAAGGATAGAACGTGAACTAGTTGGGCTGAAACGCAAACTGGTAGAATTCTAGTTCCTAGCAAGTAGCTTTCCCTGCAGGGTATATACATACACAGATATTTTTATACTTATGCACGCAGATGCCTACATACCCATGAAAATAAATATATCTATATATGCAATGGAAGCGCTCACATTCGCATGCCCTCAGTTTTGAAGTGTCCTTAGCTCTCGGGTAGGTTGGTACAAACTGCAAGAATTCGCTTATACTTTCTTGCTTTTTTTCTGTAAAACATTTGTGTAAATACCAGGGTAGCCAACTCATTTTCGAGAATTCCCCGATTTCGATAATGTAATTCCCCGATTTTGCCCGAAATTTCGTAAAATTCCTCACTCATAGATATGTTCCTATTTACAAAAAAAAAAAATTGTATGTATTTTGAAATATTGCTGGTCTTTTGGTTAATTTTATTTTTAAATGTAAATCATCTATGTATTCATAAACAAACCCAAACTTTCATAAAGTTAATTAAAAAAAAAAAAAAAAAAAAAATATACCTACATATAATATTAACATAGATACAGTTGTCGAAATTTTAGTCGCACCAAATATTGACAAGTTTTTACAGTTTTTATTATTTATTTTTGTTATTTAATTTTCGTATTTTTTTTATAAAATTAAACCGTAAAAACCGTATAAATCTAAGTTTCGAACTTTGTGCAATATAAAAAAGTTAACGTTTGCAAATATTTAGGGCTTTTTAATTAGATTTTATAGAAATATTTTTAAGTGTGCAGTTTTGTAGCCAACTCAATTCTAGTGTAATAAAGTGCAAGTTTCAAGTGGCTAAAAATTTTCGTTTTAGAATTTTTTTTACCGAAGGTGTAGCGGGTTTCTTCCAAATAAAAAAAAAATTGTGCTTATTCGTTATATAAAAATAAATTGTGCTTATTCGTTATATGTAGGGAACGGATTTTATGGAAATTGCCTTTTTTTCTGCTAAAGAGATAGAGTATATTCGATTAAGAATGTCCACGATTTAGCTTTCCCTGATTCCATATATACAAATTTGATGTTGCCTTTTTTGCCTTTTTTAAGATATTTGCCTTTTTTTAGCCTTTTTAAGATATTTGCTTTTTTTTGCCTTTTCTACCTTTAAAAAAGTGATTATAGCATTTGCATTTTTTTTTTTAAGATTAAAAAATATACACATGCCCATGCGGCTTATAGAAGCGCAGGGACCTCTTGCCAAATTGGTGTTGGAAAAATTCAAAGCCGTTTTCTCAGCTAACGTAGGCTTGGAGACAATAAGGGGTGTGGATAAAATTGTAAAGGGCGAGGAAAACGCCCTTATACTTGATAATATGAACGTTTTAAACGTTCCATATTTAAATTGGGCTCCACTTGTATCAACTTACGTCGAGCGCACATTTAGTACATTCAAGGCTTTTCTTCGCGAAAATCGAATGAAAATGCTGCCAGAAAACTTCAAAATGCATCTTGTGGTTCAATGTTACTACAACTATACAGATTAAAGTTTTATGAGTTAGAAACTCGAAAGGATAAAATAGTCAAAGATTCAAAGTACAAATTTTTCATATAATGAAACTAGTTCATAGTTTTTCTCTTTTTACTTGTAATATAAACATTTCTAAAATAAATGTATTTTTTGATTGTTCTTCGTATTTTCTGTCTTTTTTACAAGCTTTTATTTAACTTCACTTGTATGTATGTATGTATGTACATATGTATGTATCTTTGTATGTCCTGGAACTTTATTTTATATATATATATATTTAACAAACTTCCCGATAAGCTACAGACTTGAAACTTCAAACTTAGCTCAGAACTCGAGGACAATGCAATATAAAAGATGACTTAATCCGCTAGGTGACGCAGGAGTCGAGATATTTGTAAAACCCGCATTTAAAGTCTGATTTTATGAGATATTTGTAAAACCCCCATTTATAGTCTGATGTGGTTNAGGTGACGCAGGAGTCGAGATATTTGTAAAACCCGCATTTAAAGTCTGATTTGATGAGATATTTGTAAAAGCCCCATTTATAGTCTGATGTGCTTCATATTTAGAACATATATTACTTGTATGAAAAGAAATAAATCCAAAAAAAATTTTGCCGATAGAAATCACTATATCTAAATATTATTATATACTTTTTAGTTCTTGTTGTAATAGAAGCATGTTTTTAGTTTTTTACCTATAATTTTATTTATTGCCTTATTTTGCTTTTTTTGCAATACATAGTGCCTTTTCCTACCTTTTTCGCTATTTTGTTTTGCCTTTTTTTTGCCTTTTTTGCAATACTTAGTGCCTTTTCCTGCCTTTTTCGCTATTTTATTTTGCCTTTTCCAGTCTATTTCGTTATTTTATTTTGCCTTTTTTATAGGTTTTTAGGTCCTAAAAATCCGTTCCCTGGTTATATGAAACCAAATACGACAAAGATAATTCTAAAAAATCAACTGCAATTTTTAGCCATTTGAAACTTATTATGATAAATTGAACGAGCGGCAAAACTTCATACTAAAAATCTTTTTAAGGAATCTTATTAAAAAGTTCGACATTTTTACGAAAGTTTATTGAATTTGTTTTTTAAATATTGCACAAAGTTTGAAACTTAGATTTATATGGTTTTTGTTAAAGGATGAATTTATAAAATTCAATTCAAAAGTAAACTAAAATAATTTTATTGAATTGAAATAAAGTTAAGTAAGGGGTCTAAAATTTTAAGAAAAATCAATTGCTTATTTTTTATTCATAAGGCCCGACAGGTACATAGTTGCGTATGCCACAGCATTTTAAATTCCCCACAAAAAACGGTCCATTACCCGATTCCCCGCAAATCGGGGAATTCCCCACGAGTTGGCTTCCTTGGTACATACCTACATCCATACACAAGTGCACAGTATGTATGTATTATTATTATATGTCGCTCTGTGCCGCTCTTAATTGACAATTTAGTGACGATGATGGAGAGCTGTGCGGTGGCGGAGTTTACCTTATGGAATTCAGCTAATCGCATTATTATTTACGGATTTTACTTTGATTTCGACATGCGACGAATACGCAATGCACTTTAGAGAGATATCAATTGAATTTTTTTAATTCATAAGAGTAAAAGGAATAGCGTGAAGTTTGAACACTTGTATTAACAAGTTAAACATTTGTGGGAAGCAGCAAAAAGATTTCCTATGGGTTTAAGATTTCAAAGGTACGGGCAAATTAAAAAAAAAAAAACGGTAACCTTTGTGTTATTTATCTTTATTTTCATTGCTGTAAACTATATCAAGCTGGTTGCTTTTGGATATAATTCATAGACGTATACTTGAAGCCTAAAAAAAATTTTGAATCAATTTGTTGCATAACTTTTGAGTTATAGATGTTTTCATTCAAAAAAATATTAATAACAAGTGAATTTTTTATGTAATTTTTAAGAGGTGAAAAATTAATTATGCCATAACTTTTGAAGCACAACATGTAAGGTTTTGAAATTGTATGTGCAATTAGTACTTATGTGTGCACTTCCTTTGTAGTAGGTAACTAAAGCGTGCTTTAAAATATAACTAAATGGCAAGTAACTCAAATTGTGTAACTGTACTTTTCACAATTTTCAAAAATTTAGATTTATGGCGTATAGTTTTTGAAGCATTACTTTCAAAAAAATGTTTAGGTATGTAGAATAAACCAGCTTTTAAAGATAAAATATTCTGCGATCTTGAGCGTAATTTTATTCCAAAAACATCTTAATTGAAGGCACATTTGGAAAATACGTCAAAACGATATAAATATTTCTGTAGCTACTAATCCTTATAACATTACATATACCTGTAAAATGCTTCAAAAATTTTTTATTAGAAATTATCGAGCCAGCATTTTCTGGTACTATTTTTGAATATATAGGCAAACATTTGGAAGTTAAAGGGGGGGCAGGCTCTAAAAAATCTAAAAACACCTATAATTACTCCAAATCATATTAAAAAATTTCATGAAAAGAGCACCCACAATTCGCAGAGTTCTGCGGTTTTGTAAGAAAAGAAAAAGTTAACTTCCATTTTTGTCACATAACGTCGCTCTTTTTAATTGCATATATTTAAGGACCATACGGCTTTTTTTCTGTTAAATATAGAGCTAATAATAAGCAATACAAGGGTCGAAAGAAGTAAAAGAACACAAATGTTTTTCTTTGTTTGTATGTCATTGAAACTTACGACTGTCACGTTCGTGACGTATGGAAATATATCTTGTTTATGCCGGCACATAAGGCGCTTTGACCCAGTTCGCTGTGGTTAAAAATTGATGCAATTTCAATACGCTTTGAAATTCAAAAGTGTAATTCCTCGCATTTGTTTCCAAATCAATTTTTTATTTCTCACATCGTTTAGGAAACAAGTATAAACGTAAAATTCATTTAACGCGAAGTCAAAATTGGCTGGTTTTCTTTATACAGCCCGTTTTTAATTGATATTATTATTACAATAATTTTGTACTACTGTTCGATTACTTTTCGGTCCACCGCATAAATTTATTATTAATAGAGCTCGGATCTTTATTCAAATTGAATATGCAAATTATATGCAAAATCTATGCAAAATATATGCAAAACATAAGCAAAAATTATGCAAAATATACTAAAAAAGTTTATAAAATGTACATAGTTAGATATGCTAGAAAAAGATGTTTATGCAACAATTTAAATAACACATAAGAAACAAGACCGAAGTCGTTTGCACTTGGGTCCAAGTTATAAAGACTTCAGAGAAAATTAAACAAGTTTTGTTAAACGCATACGAGGCATTCTTTTTCATATCGGACACCAAATTTGGTGTCACACCTTCAATTGGCTCCAAATATTTTTTTATGGGTTCCATACATGAAATAAGCTAACACGTGTTCGAGGAATTTTTTTCTCGCTTTTTTCTTTGGAGATATGATTTGTAAAAATTTGCATTTTTTCGTGATTCTGACTAAACATGTACTTCTTCAAATCATTATATCTCGGGTTCTGCTCATCGTAGAGACTTCATGTTAACGTCATTTTAAAGCTAAAGAAACATAACATAACGATAACATTTCTATGCAAAAGATGGACACGATTGTTCTAAAGCTAACTTAGCTATTAACAGTTGAACTTTTTGAAGTTGATATGCATAATGAATACCAGTAAATTAGGGATTTAAAATTATAGCATCGTAATCCCTGTTTAATTCTCTATAAAAAACGTGGTCAAAAAAATTTGGGGTTTTTCAAGAACTATTTTATTTTGTAAGAACTATGGTTTATTTTGTGAGAATCAACAATTTTTTGTAAAGATTTTTCTTTAATGCGACAAACCCTTAGAAATGGGCGTGGCAGGTCTGCGGACCAGGTCTACGGAGATGTATGCCAAAAACCAAGGGTAGGAGTGGTGCAAGGTTCGGTCGAGGCAGAACTGCCCTCACTATGCCCTCGAAGCATCAGAGCCTTCCAACTACGTCTGGAGGTCCGGGGACCCGCCCAACTTATTGCGGGCCCGTAAAGACCCTACGCCCATTGCCGTAATGGGGAGGGGGACTAGACTCGGCAGATGGCTACTGCGGAAATTAAAAATTGCAACACCCATTTTATCCGGGCCGTCATTGCCTCAGGCACTGTAGCCAAAGTTCGTTCATAAGAGAGGGATGGAACCATTGTGGTGAAATGCCTCTCCCAAGCTAACTGGGATTGGCTCAAGGCTCTGGAGCAAAGAATAGCGCGCACAGAGGGAACAGGCTTCACTGTTTACAGTACCGATTGCGGGTCAGAGAGCCAATTACAAATGGGAGAGCGAGCCAGGGATGGAATTTAAAAATTTCAAAATGTGCTTAACGGTATTCAAAAATAGTGCCGAAAAAAAGAGGAAAGAAGATGAAGAAGAAAGAAAGAACAATATATTTTTAGAAATAATATTTTTAAAATTCACGAAGTAATATAACAATTATTAATTAACTAAATTATTACAGTAAATCACTTTTATGAAGGATTCCTTAGACATACTATATACATACAGCGTGGCGACGAATAACTGTTACCCAGTTTATTTGAGAAATAAAAAGGTCCTTTATAGATTTTGCGAAAAAAGTATTTTATTGTTAATTTTCCACAGATTCTACTTTAGTTGTATTAATTAGTTTTTTAATTTTAATCCTTATTTACATTTGCCAGCAGTGTAAACTTTGAGAGAAAAGTTCATTTGGCACGCAGGTCCTCGTCAGTTAATTTATTCCATATCTTCTGTAACCATAAGCAAATTTTCTCCGTTTTGAGTTCCTTATACTCCCCCTTTTGTCCAACATAAGGCCTCATACTCAAAAATCGAATAGGCTCGGAACTGGTGACTAGTACGGCCATTCTTTCGATCAACCTTATACAGTTTTTTCTTTTTTGTATTTTTTTATACAAAGCCTAAGAAAAAATACACCTGAAAAAGACTTGCGTGCCAAATGAACTTTTCTCTCAAAGTTTAAACTGCTGGCAAATGAAAATAGGGATTAAAATTTAATAACTAAATAATACAACTAAAGTAAAATCTGTGGAAAATTAACAATAAAATACTTTTACTTCTTTCTTGGAACTATCTATTAGAAGCCAAAAATTGGGATGTCTTGCATGCTCAGCTTACAGCAGTGTCTGGAATATCGAACCATCACCATTAAAACGCGGATCTCGATTATAGTAGCAGAGGATGACTAAGGCCTCTCCTGCGATGGAAAACCAGGTGGAGAAGGACTTGACGTCACTTATCATTTCCAATGGCGTCAGCGGCTTTATTGAGGTTGGACAAAATCGCGTAGGCGGTTACAACGTCAATCCAGAAGAAGAAGTCCTACAATATATACTCATGTGCTACTCAAAGTTACCTTGGATCAATTCCACTTTTTGGCGAAAATATACAAATTTTTATAAATATTTATTATAAATAAAATATGTTCTTTATAAAAAATTTTAGTTGTATCTAATTTTTAATTCATATTTTGAGGTAAGCGGATGAAATGCGGAAATGCTACATATTCCAAGTGAAAGTTAAGATGACCGCTTTGTCGTAATGAGATCAAGGAAGCCAAATGCCTGAGATATGCTCGCCTGCCTAGTGACAATGCCAAGTATTGTCTTTATTTACCACAACAACTCCACACCATACTCACTCACACTCACAATCCAAGGCTACCCCACCAGCTTAGCTAGTAAGGATGTACTCAAAGGTGAACTGTGGGCACTGAATATTGGGCTGTGGCCGGCGCAGTGTGCCTGTACGAGGCTGCGGTTACACGTTTGACAGCTGCCAGCCAGCTGTCCGTTGGTGACCCAACGCATACGCTACAAATTCCACAATAATCGGGTATTACATAATTACAGATATATACATATATTATGGTAATTCGCTCTTTTGTGTATTCATTGTATTTTGTATACGTGTAACTGGATGAGCGTTATTGTTAGTGGTACAATAAATAAACTTACATCAACAATCACACAAGATATACCCACAAAAAGGTTTAGTTACAACGATCAAGATTTGGTTATAGTAACCCAATAGCATACTTGGATATGGCGAAATAAATAGGACTTTCAGCCCACAAACTCTAAATTGAATATTTTTATTGCCCACAAAGTTTGAAGACCACCAAATGAAACCAATTTTATTGCACAAATTTGAGTCCAGTTTTAAAATGAATTTAATTTTATTTAGCAAACTATGTATAAAATGAATAAATAAAGGCTGCTTTTCTTTATACATTACGGATAATCCCATTTCACAGCCGGAATAAACATAATGCGTTTGAAATATACGTTAACATACTATCAGGAACGTTCTAAAGACAAAGTAGACAAAAAAGTTTATTCCAAACGTTCAGAATGAATAAAGAAATTCAGCCAAAAATATGTTTAAACTTTTTACAGAAATGTCAACTTTAACAGATGATATCTAAACGGGAAAACTCTTTAAGAAAATAATGAGTGTGCACTTTTTTTTTACTTTGGCGAATTAATTTACTGAAGGGACAAAAAAACCGATGTATCAATACTTTAAGAAATTATCTACTTTTGGCTAGCAAATAGTAGCAATAGTGCGTTGAATGGAATTTCAATTTAATAGTAATTAGTACTTAGGGAATTCAAAAAATTCTTCAACTAAATTAAAGATTTGGTTTAACTTAGATGAACATCACAAGCTTTAATATACTTAGCTATAATAACCGAACCCTGGTAATAGTTCCCAAATATTGGCAAAATTCGGCCACTGAATATATTTAATTGTCGAAACTAAACTCTTTTCACAGTGTACAACGACTATATTTTCAAAAGAGCGAATACCCATATCGTATGCTTGCGCGCGTATCTAAAACCACGCTAGCACCTATATCAGTGCAAATGCCAAAGTGATAGCGATAGTTAGCCCAAGGAGGTGGTGCGGTACACCGAAGGAATATTTAGTTTATAAATACAGTATATTTTGCTTAGCTGCCCATCCTTATTTGCACGAAAAACTTGTGCGCTTAACCGAAAAAAGCACTTAAGTGAATTTTCTTTACTACTATAATTAGGAAGGTATCCGAATCCCTATGAAACCAAATAATGGGGGAGCACTTACCACGTAGAAATTACTGGAAGCGAAATTTTTTTCGAATGGTATCTAATTATCTGTATAACTACATAAAATGATAGCTATTTTCGTTGTTCTGCGAGATGAGCAAAATAAATAAAATCTTGTAAAATTAGGGTAAGAGTAGAGCCAGTCCAGGTAAACGTAATACTTGCAAATTTTTAGGGCAGGTATATTGAATGCATCTATCGAAGCAGTTTCCTTATAAATGTTAAAAATAATGCCGCTGATGCACATTTTGGGGTAGGTATCTTGAATGTGCGCTTAAGCACAAAGGCAGTAAAGCAAAATATACTGTATGTACATAATATGTATTTAGGTATACCTACATGGGCGTTGGTGTATGCAGAGACTGTATTTGTATCGGTATATATGTATGTATTTGTTTAGGTTTCATTGCCTTTCTGTTGTTGTTCATGTGGCCGATAAGCGATACTGCGTCGCTTCGTTCGATGCCATAATATCCAGCTGCGCGCAAATCGTGGATAACAAAGCTAACAGTCAGGCTGCATCCATGACGATGCAACCAAGTATTACCATGAAACGTTGCCGCCTTGTTCGCTATGGTCAAAAGAGATACGCCTGTAAGTCGCCGTCAGCACACACGACGCTGTTTCATAGTTGTTTAGGTGGATATGCAGGCATACACTCGTACAAACATACATATGTACATGATATGGCGAAGCTGTAATATTGCGATATCGCACTAAGAGCACGGCAGCCTCAGTATACCCAGTAAACAAACTTAGCTATTTTTTTTTCGCCAAGTTTGGCCCCCATAAAGGACTAGTGTTGCAAGCAACGTTTTTTCGGCAATTAGGGTGTTGTGCAGCTATTTAATGTGGTGAAAATTATTTAAGCACTGGGGAGATTTATTCACATGGAATTGGAGATTGGGCTAATAGATTTATTTTAAATAAATTGTGAATCTGCGAAAATATCTTTTCAGCAGATGAATATACTTTTTAACCTTTTTCCCGAAAATTTACATACAGGCTCGAAAATATGCGAGTAACATTAGGTTTGTATAGTAACTTCTCCAGTAAAACATTGCAGCGAGAGCGTAAAAGCAAAATAGAGCGTAAAATTGAGAAGAAGAGAAAACTAGCAGAAGAGGTTATTGAACACAAAACTAGCAAAAACTTGCAAGAGAACAGTTGTTGCACTGCTTTGACAATCTGCTGTAAACATTTTACTATTTATAAATCAGTTTTAAACTCTTTGCTTTACACACAAGCACTTACACTGTCCAGTACATCATTAATATTATGATTTCCACTCATTTTACTTTTGTTTGTGCCAAGGCGAATCAATATAAGGTGATAGCAGGAGTACAAAAACAAAAATTTACATGTATTTTGTTTTTGCTTTGGCGGCATAAACTGTCAAAACCTGTAAGTGTGAGTAGAAATTCAAACAAAATTTTTCAATTTGATATCAGAAGCCGTGCGGCGAAACACATACACAAAATCAACTGAGCTAGTAACACCACTTTTTATATATTCTTTTGACATTTATTCTTCTTCTTCTTCTGCTAGCTAATTTCTGCTAGTAAAAATTTCACTAGCAAGAATTTGCAGCTCTCTCGTGTTGTTACGCTCTCGATTCAGTGCTCTCTTGCAAATTTTTTGGGTTATCATACACTTTTCCAGTAAAAGTTTGCAGGTTCCAGTACAAATTAGTACTGACTATTGGTAACTATACAAACCTATTCAAATATCGTCGCCTGGATGGAAAATTGCCGGAAGCGTCATTTTGACAATTTGTGGTTTTTGGATATCTTCTTTAGTTTCCGACTAATTGACTAAAATTTTTTCGGTTATTTGGTACAAATTGCGTTAGTATTGCTGTCGTACTAAACTAATCAAGATCTTTCAAATAGAGTTATCTGTTCTTCTTTAGTTTCCGACATATTCAGCTTTATCATGAGTTTCATTTTCTAGAACCGGGTCACTTTTTCACTTTTCGTTTGCGTGTATTCACTACAGGTGGATGAAAAAATTGTTGGCGAAATTTTGTTCGGGCGAAACTCACGATTAGGCTGATTAGTAAAAAGTATGGTTAATTTATAAAAATTGTTATCACATTTTGGCGTATATCACTAAAACTGACTGCTAATTTTTTGACAAATGTCGTATACGACAAAATTTTATTAAACTCATAAATGGTTGACACTAAACTAAAAAAATAAGATAATTTAAGAATTTCATGAACTAGTACATAGCATTCTCCGACACTTTGGAGAAAATCTGTAGTCGTGTTTCTGAGAAATTGCATTCCAAACTTCAATCGTGAGTTACCGAAAGTAACTTGTGACAATCTTTTATCCAGGGATCTACATAAATTATAATTGTCATTATTTTCGCAGTTGGAGTATATGCCAGACGAGTAACAGGTATATACATACAAGGATACCTAAATTAGCGCGTTGAACTTGTATATTTATCTCTCTCCAACGCATTAATTCTATATACGTAGGTACCAACGCCTGACAAAGTTATGTCTAAATTTAATAATGGCTCTATGACAAAATATTCATGGAATGTATTCGTAGATTTTTATTTACTTCATTTCATACATTAGCATTGATGTTTTGTTTTTCATACATTAGTATTGATGTTTTTTACTAAATACCAGGAATAAATATTTAATAAAAAACTATTTCATTTAAGCTTAACCAACTTTTAGTTGCTCGGAGCTAATTTTGGAACGCTTCACGAAATATTTTCATAGACAGTAAATGCAACCCTGGGTGCATCATTAACGAGCTGAAAAACCAAACAAATAAAAAAATTCCATCTGAACCAATATTCCCAAAAATTATAAAGCAAAACAAAAACCATTTTTTCCAATTTATGCACTGTTATTTTTATTATTGCAATACAATTTCGCAGCTCTTCAAACATTTTCCACATTATGCTTTTAGGGCTAGTAGTTTCCGACCCCATTTGCTCGTTTTTTTTCAATTCTGAATTTAGGCAAGGCTTCATGGGAACTTACTGTGGGTGCAAACAGACCACATTTTGTAAACTGAATTGTGATATTTAATTTTATTTTATAATGAAAAATGAATTTAATGTGCAATTTTTTAAGTTTACTAGATGTAAGACAACTTTTAATTTTCTTTATATATTGCATGCTTTAGTTTTAATTCTGTTTAAGTTAAGTTGTAAAGGTGAAAATAGGCCTCCTGGGCAACCGAGCACATTAAAAAAAAAATCGGTAACGCGCGTAAAAGCATACCTCACAAGTGGTGTGGAAAATGCAAGAACAAATATAAATGGAATAATTTTCGAAATTATGAAATGGTTATTGGTATTTTCCATCTCAAAGGGGGTGATTAATTTGAACGTTATTTAAGCTGCCTTTACACGGTCGATTTTTGTCGTTTAACCAAAATCTACCCGTGTAAATTGCAATTCAACCGTAAAATGTAAGCGTTTTGGCTAGTCGATATCTTAAGTAAATTTTCCAGTCGACAGAAATCGACCCGTGAAAAGGCAACTTCAGGAATTTTTTATTTTTTTTTTTTTTTTTGCTTGGGCGTCTTTTGAAGATGTGCCAAATTATATTGTCGACTTAAATACAAAACAACAATTTCTTTAAGCCATCTTGTGCAGCAATTTGTTGATCTTATCCTCACGGCTACCGAAATCACCAACCTCAACGTAGTGATTAGCCTTCTTGCGCCAGCCTCGGGTTGATGTGTTGAGCTTGAATAGCAACAGGAAGTTGGGGCTTTCTTGAAGTGAAGTGAATCAACGCACTGAATTTCGTGCGCTTCGCGAAATTTGCGTTCGATCACAAAGCAGAGATTGGGACACGCTTGACCATTCCACGTTTGTACATCAATTCACAAACTGATTTAAGATTTGGATAACCCCATATAGGGGTTCGGCATACGTAGCATATTAATGGTTGCCTTGCTCAATTTGATGAACACACCGTTTTAATGTGGCGAAGACAGAACTGTAAAACTACGCACTTTTTGTGCAACTTTGTTGATACCGCGGATGCGGATCACAAAAGCCAATTTGGATTTTTCAGGCCCGTCGAATTGGCCGCATTTCTTTGCCACACAGCGTTACTCCATCTCACGGCGTCCATCACGGAGTTTTCTTGTTTGATATTTCTCAGCATGCACCAAGTTTTCACATTTACGGAGTGCAATCACAGCAGAACGCTTTAGTTTACGTTTGATCAGGGTAGCAATTTGCTGACCTGCTCTTGCTGAACTGCAGCTTCGGCTCGGGGACAGGAGGCAGCTTCCTGGAAGGTTGTCTGCCCTTTGCTTGCGGTTTCTTACCGGCCCATGATGGCAGTCATCTTAACTTGTTACTTAGCACGTTGAAAAGGCGAAAAAAAGTTCGCCAAATGTTTGGAGCACATCGTAAATGAGCCACTCGATTTATAACATTTCTATAAACAATTTAATTAAATACTTTTTATACATAGATATGCTGCAACCATGCACTTACTTTCCCAAATTCCATCCTGTTTATCGGCATAATTTTCCAAATATGCCAGCTACTTCATTACTAATTACTAAATTTTCCAACTGCGCCTTCTTTGTTCGCTCGTCATATCCTAAAAAGATCAAATTTACATTAAACAATAGAAATCGCAAAAATTAGCAAATAAAATACTCGCTTTGTTTTGTTTTGTTGTCAAATTTCTGAGAAATGTGAATTCACCACGATGCGATACAGAAAGAACAAGGACCAGGGATGTAAGTTTAAGTAAATCTTTTATTCAGTGGCAAGGCGCAGAGCGTTCGGGCCAGCAATATTAATTTGTATCAAATATAACATTAAACGGTGGTTCTAATACATTTTTTGATATTATTAACCAGAGTACATACACTATATGGTATTTATTTCAAAAATTTATGTACTATATGAACATTTTTTTCAAACATTTCTTAAGATTCTTTCATGAGTGCTGAAAAGCAACCATGCGTGTAAGAAATTGTGTACTACCTAAAATTTCACCTCTGGAAACTTTATCCCCATAAAGGACTTCACCACAGTTTTTTTACTGGATATACTGAGACGGCAGCTATACTGTGACTTAGTAAGGGAGGCGCTTTTTGAAAAATTGCGCGTTTGTTAAAAGTGTAGCAATAAATGCACTGAGCGTAGAGGAGCGCACGGCAAACGTGCGGAACTCGGCGCGGCGAGTAGCCACTTGGCGACAGATGCGGTGACGCCGCGACCGCCGCCCTCGTAGTGAGCGTCGCACGCCCGTTGTATGTATGGCGCTGCTGTAGTGCGAACTGGCAAGTTGTTGGGTTTTTTTTTTTGGTTTGGCTGTTACTTCAGCTATTCCTACACTTTAAGCTCAACAATTAAATGTAAACGTAGCACAACCTTGGGTACCGTTATTTGCAATGAAACGCCAACACACACCCAGCAAACGCGATCGAGTTTTGATTAGTGCGCTGACGCTTGGCGCGTTGGTTAACAGCGCGACACTAGAGATGCATTCCGGTGATGGAAATATTGGCGCAGTGGAGACTCGTGAGAGTGTGTCGATTCGTTTACATGAACGCAAATCATGTACATAGATAGCTTTAGGGAAAAATTTACAGAGTTAGCGAAAAAGCCAGATGTTACTGAAGTAAACATCACATACATATTTTGATAAGTGATACTGGATAACTGACATAACTTCCACGGAGATAACTTCCATGGGCCCGTGGAATTTATTTCTGACTTAATTTCCACGAAGATCAGACATAACTTCCAGAAGATTTCCACGAACCAACAAAGAAATACAAGGAAAAAACAAAAGATGTTAAAATGAATAATACAAGTTGGCATACCAGTGTTTGTAAAAACAAAGACAACAATTATGGACTAATGCAAAGAACATATACTCACAATAATATTAAACATTTGCTTTAAACTTAATATTAATACATATACACATAATCAGTACCACTCTCTATGGTAGCCTTGTCATTACTAAATTGTTTATTTTGATATGCATAACATGTAGGCGGTCACGTATCTTCTTTTTTGTTGATCGTATTCTCCCTTTTTTCTAATATTCTTAAGCTTTCCAAAGTGTATCTCGTCATTTCCCTCTTTTCCTTGTCAATAATCCTAGTGTTAGGGTTTTTTCCTTGTCAATAATCCTAGTTAGTGCCAAGGCTATATGGCCTGCCGAAAATTCACAAACCGCAAGTTCCTTTACGCCCCATTGCTTCGTCAGTCATGGTCCCCTGTTACAAGTTATCCAAATATGTCGGAGAAATACTCAAGCCATTGATTTCAGAGAGATACAATGTGAAGAATGCGTTTAACTTGAAAGAGAGATTAACGAATATAAGTGTATGTGATGAAGATGTTTTAGTGTCGTTCGATGTCATTTCCTTGTTTACGAATATACCGACAATGTTAGCCACAAAAATTATTATGAAAAAGTGGGACCAGATACAACGGACAACCAGCATTCCAAAACACAAATTCCAACAAATTCTTGACTTCTGCCTTAAAGATAATAACTACTTCATGTGCAATAACAAACTATACACCCAAACATTTGGAATGCCAATGGGCAACCCCCTCTCACCGACAATTGCCGACATCATTATGGACGACCTTCTGGACAACACCATCTCGGAGCTGAAACAACACTTCAACATTGACATCAAGTTTATCAACAAATATGTAGACGATATTTTTGCAATAACAAACCGCAACGACGTGAATACAATTCTAGAGACGCTAAACAAATACCACCCAAAACTTCAGTTTACCATGGAAATGGAAGAAAACGCGAGCATACCTTTCCTTGATGTCCGTATACACAAAAACAACAACAATATTGTTCTAAACTGGTACTCGAAACCAACGTCGTCTGGACGCCTGATCAATTATCTCTCCTCCCAACCAACAAAATACAAAATCAGCACCGCGAAAAATCTTATACACAAAATACTGACGATAAGCGACCAAAANGTATTCTCCCTTTTTTCTAATATTCTTAAGCTTTCCAAAGTGTATCTCGTCATTTCCCTCTTTTCCTTGTCAATAATCCTAGTGTTAGGGTTTTTTCCTTGTCAATAATCCTAGTTAGTGCCAAGGCTATATGGCCTGCCGAAAATTCACAAACCGCAAGTTCCTTTACGCCCCATTGCTTCGTCAGTCANAACGAGGTCTTAATGTTTGTTTCTAAAAATCTTGATGTTCAAATTTACACGGGAACTGCGGGATTTTGAATGAATCAATAAACAAGACATACATATTTGTTGGTACAGGAATATATTTTTAAGATAATAATTTTATACACCGCCAGACTCGCAGTCATCTGAAGTATCCAAGCTCGTATCTATATTTTCTGATGGCAATTCCGCATCCGCATTAACAACAGTTGATAATAATTTAATGGCATCTGACGACAGTTTATGATTTTCTTTTGGTGGGTTTAAACGTAAACTTGAAATTACAGGGGCCGAGTATACAAGCAGCCGGTATTTTTTAATATCCTTATTCCTTGACTCTTGGGTTTTTTCGGAAAGTTACCCAATGGGCAGGGGTGCCCATTCAATAATGAGAGGCCCATGGATGAGCACTCTAATATAGTAGTACTTTCTGACATCATTTAAATTCTAAAAACATCCAGTCTTTAAAACATCAAAATCTTGACAGAAATATTTTTTTTTTACATAATTTAAATCTTTTAAACATAAACAAATTAAGAATCGCGTATAAAAACTGAAGGTGGATGGGAAAAACTTCAATATATTTATATATAAGAGAAAATTAGACCGCCCATCTCGACTACTCTCGTAACTATTTTCCTAATCCATCATAATGAGTAAACAAAAAAAAATCAATCCGTGAATATCTATGCCTTACGTCAGTTTTTAGATGGCGTGACAATGAAAAAACATGTTTTACATACTCTAGATTACAACGCCCATGAGCGGATGCTTGAAAACTGTTATTTGTTTAAAGATAATACCACGATTTTAACAACAACGAAAACTCTANTACCACCTATTGCGCTTGATTCCGCCTTCGGGCTTAGGGATTATAACCCTTACTAAGTAGAATTCGCCTTTCTGTGTTGCCGGAGAAGAGGGGCTTCCGCATAGCTATACAANGGGCCAATTTCACAATGCGAGGTTAACTCGGAATCGGGAGTTAACTACAGATTTTTGTACTGAAAATCCCTAGTTAACTGTCGATTCGGAGTTAACTACGCACTGTGAAATTGGCCCCAAATGCCTTTTGAGAATCGACTTGTTGTCTCATAACGATACGCAGTAGAGCCCTCCTAACAATATAAGGTGGTTATGGATACGAATGCACCATTTTTTTTTGGACTTTTGGCCAGGGTTTACCAAAAATTGGCCACTGTGCATTGTTACGAATTTCGAAAATACGATTCGGATTGCAGCATACTATTTCTACGATTCGTAACAAATTCCGAATACGAAAGAGTTGCAGAATAGGGGTGATAGTAGTTTCAAAAGTATTTCGGTATTACGTCGTAAGCATGAGTCATCATAGCATGTGTAGAGGCTTTTCGATCGTTATGAGCGAAAACGTTTTGTGTATTGATTTATGTACATATGTATTCTTGTAAATATTGTTAATTTTTTGCTTTTGTTANTTTTGTTAAATACAAACTGTTATGAAAAAAATTTGGTGCTTTTAGTTTGGTAAAACGCCTTTTTTCTAAGTTTTTGGTGCTTTTTGAAAATCAAAAGTTGGCAACACTGGCCACATAGCTGATTTCACTAACACTAGGATTATTGACAAGGAAAAGAGGGAAATGACAAGATACACTTTGGAAAGCTTAAGAATATTAGAAAAAAGGGAGAATACGATCAACAAAAAAGAAGATACGGACAACATCGCGGCCGCCTACATGTTATGCATATCAAAATAAACAATTTAGTAATGACAAGACTACCATAACTGATTATGTGTATATGTATTAATATTAAGTTTAAAGCAAATGTTTAATATTATTGTGAGTATATCGATGGCTGAGTGGAAGATCGACCTATCTCGGCAGCCAGTTCGAAAACGCCCTATCTCAGAAAATTTTTCAACAACGCTTTATCTCAAAAAACTTTTCAAGAACGCCCTACTTCCGAATTTGATTGGAAAACACCCTACCTGAGAATTGGATTGAATAACGCCCTATCTCAGCTGCCGATCCAAAAACGCCCTATCTCAGCTTATTTTCAATGTATTTTCGTTTGAGATAGGGCGTTTTTGAACCGAGTTCTGAGATAGGGCGTTCTTCAACAAATTTCTGAGATAGTGTGTTTTTCAAGAAAATTCTGAAATAGATTGTTTTTCAATAAAATTCTGATGTAGGGCGTTCTTGAAAAGCTTTCTGAGATAGGGCGTTTTCGAACTGGCTGCCGAGATAGGTCGATCTTCCACTCAGCCATCGATATGTTCTTTGCAATAGTCCATAATTGTTGTCTTTGTTTTTACAAACACATGTATGCCAACTTGGATTATTCATTTTAACATCTTTTGTTTTTTCCTTGTATTTCTTTGTTGGATCTAATAAACATAGTCTCCCCTGATGATGCTGGAAATTTCAGCGAAACGTTGGGCAACGAAGGTGGAATAAGTGTTTTGCACCATTAAATAATAGATCAGACCAGCCTACAAGTGTACCAAAAATATATTCTACACACTGATCGCAACAAAAACCAAAAACATTTTTATTCTCTCCTTGTAGAGACAATCTCAGGTTTTGCAAATGTTCCATCCTATCGGTAAAGAACATTAAGTCAGAAAGTTACATTTTCATTATCCAATTGCGGGTAATGTTCCGATCTCAATTTGCGTATGTGTTTATAAAAAGAATAAAATAAAAATAAAATAATGTAAAAAAAAATATTTTTTAAAAACAAGCTTTTATTTAACATGTACAATCAAAGGAATAAAATAAAGTAGTCTAACAAAAGATTTTTTAGCAAGAAAATTTTGTCAAAACTGCACTTAAATGAATAAAATAAAATAAGTTAAGGTCTCGTTAAAGTTACTAAAAGCCATTTAGTGAAAGGAGTTAT
>NW_016157189.1:430853-509054 GCF_001687245.7 Rhagoletis zephyria
CTTTCACTAAATGGCTTTTAGTAACTTTAACGAGACCTTAACTTATTTTATTTTATTCATTTTAGTGCAGTTTTGACAAAATTTTCTTGCTAAAAAATCTTTTGTTAGCCTACTTTATTTTATTCCTTTGATTGTACATCTATATATATAAAATTAAGTGGCAAAACTTCCTGTTCGCATACTCCTCCTAGACGGCTTGCCCGATATCAAAGAAATTTTCAGGGGTGATTGGGGTCTGTGTGGAGGGTGCACATAAAATGAAATTTTCAGAAGTGATTGGGGTCTGTGTGGAGGGTGCACATAAGAAATTTAATGTGTGTATCATTGCACGTTTTGCAATTAATTCTGTTTGGCTTTACGTGTTTTTTTGGATTTTTATTATTGTTTTGCCGCAAGATTGGCAGTCCTGCCTTTTAATAATAAATAAACAGAAACAGCTGGCGAATGTTTACAATTATTAAAAAACATTGACAACAATTTAATTTATAATCTTATAACTGGAGTCTACTATCGCACCCTTTCCTCAAACGTGTATTAATTCAATATTCAAATAACGTATATTTATATAATTTGAAAAAATCTCCCTACTATACAAATATGTACAAATGCCCTTATCCCACACTTTTACTTCATTTCAAAGTCAAAAATACCCTAGCCAAGTTCGTAATGTACCCATAAGGGTTAATCCGTAGCATTTTAGTTTACTGTGTTATGGTCTGATTATGACAACTTAACGTAACTTACGGCTCTCTCTTAAAAATTCTGTTAAATGGGTGTTGCTTATAATTGAACAGCCGAAACTTAGCATATCTTAATGCCATGTCGAAATCTGTTTCATTTTGATTCTCTAAGTTCTACGTTCCGTTAAGTTAAGTTCCCTACAAGAACACTACGTGTTATATAACGAATCATGTAACGCAGAGTTGTAACGTAAATGCATGTTATACTCCCATAGAATGTTTACGTTAATTTCCTAAGGGCGACATGAAAAATCTAACAGGATATCGTGTTATAGATATGTTATTTGTAACATATGTCTCCTGTACGTGTGTATTGGTGAAATATTTGAATGTATTGGAGTCTGCGTTAGTCATGTCTGGTAGGGTTGAGTTGCCATAATCAGGCTTTTACTGGCCACGGCAGAGGGCACTCTATTCACCTCGTGTAAGTATGTACACTTAGGTCTCTTTTTATGCGGTACATGCGTTCCTCAGAAAGCCGCATACAAAAAATCCGCATAAAAAAGTTCTTTACTTTCATACAAAAACAGGGGATACGTTCCAGGATTTTCAAAAACCGCACAAATTCAGATACTCCACGAAAAAAATTCTAAAAAACCGCATAAAAAAATCCAGTGAGGCATTATTGAGCAAAAAAAAAACTATTTATTTCTTCACTTCAACACTTATTATTCCCTGTAAAACCGAACATTAATGAAATAAATAAAATTTTATCTGTATTTTAACCAACAAATAAAAATACCACAATAAATACATGAATTATGTAAGAATACATAAAAAAAATTAGAAAAAAAGGTTTTTTCTTAACAGGGGTAGCCCCTCGGCAGGCAATGGCAAACCTCCGACTGTATTTCTGCCATGAAAAACAGCTTCTCGTAAAAATACAATCGCCGCTCGGAGTCGGCGTAAACCTGTAGGTCCCTCCCATTTGTGTGACAACATCAGGGCGCACACCACAAATTGGAGGAGAAGCTCGTCCAAACACTAACATATGTATAAGCGCCAATCTATTATTTTTATTATTATGTCAGAATACAAAGACAAATTATTTATCAGAAGCATTGTCTTTTACACACTGAAAAAATGAATGAAAACTCTCAAAAAAAATAATGGTTTGAAAAACCGCATAAATTCAAATCCGTATAAAAAAAAAATCCACATAAAAAGAGACCTAAGTGTATATTGAAATTCGCCAGTTTGGTGAACTAAGTATATTTATGTACATACATACCAGGGTTGTTGCGAATATTATTCCAAAATAAAAGTCCTTTATGGATAATAAACAAACGGCCTGTCCACATTAAACAAATTTGGTATCATATGAAAGAGGACTGAAATAGCTTTTAAACAGAAATAATGAACGACCTCTATTTAATTTTTTTTATAATTTAATACAAAAGAAATGCATATACCTGACACAAGGTTTGTTCTATGGTAATTAATTAACAATTATTGTTGAAATACTTTTTAATATGTGGGTTTCCTCGTTTAGATATTTCAGTGTTAAAGCTATTTAAGTCCTCTTTCATTTTATGCCAAACTTGTTTAATTTGGATAAGCGGTTTGTTTATTATCCGGAAAAGACTTTTATTTCGGAATAATATTCGCAACAACCCTGATACATACATACAAATGTACTTATAAAGTTGTATGCAAGTAGCGCCGCACAGTTGTAGCGACTGTCGATGATGACGCGACAATGGCGTCTAAAACTTGGACAACAGTTAATAGTAAATATAACATTTAAAGTTGCAGCTGTAAATATTGTGTACGTATGCATCTACGTATGTATATATGTATGTATGTCAGTGGCGGATCGTGAGCTCGAAATAAGCATCAAAAATTTTGTACGCCCAAATATGATAGACATTTTATTTTATTATATTATATATTGTTCATGAATGAATGTTTTGAGTCATATGTTTTTGAGAAAAATACACCGTAGTAATTTGAAAATTACATTTTGCGACTGAAAAATAAGATATTCGGCACACAATGTGCTTTTTTAACACTCCATACGAACTAATCGTAGCGATTTTGACAGAAGCAACATTTTGATATAACACAATATACTTTCGACATCTAATGTGATTGCCTTTCATGAAAAAATATTGCCATTGAGCCACAATTACTCCTTGACCTTAAAAAAATTGGTCCAAAATAGCATTCTTCGAAAAAACATGCAAAATCCAACGGCTTTATTCTTAAAAAAAATTTGTGTGTTTTTTACTATGCTTATATTAAAGATTTTGAGACCAGAAACACGATTCCACTGTTTAAAATACGAAAAAAACCCCTTGTATATCCTTCACGCAATTGTATATCCCTCGAAGTGCTATTCAATACCTTTAATTTGAGCTAAAGTTGAAGTCTCTAGGCCGCTTGAGAGCCAAATTATAAAGATTCTGAAGTTGAACTTCGAAATTTCATTTGAAATTTTTGCATTTTTTTCTTCTAATTTCAGAGTAAAAACTTGTAGAGCAGATTCGAAGTTTGGTTTAAAATTATTCTAACTTGGCTCTCAGGTGGCCTAAAGATATACACCATGGCTCAAATTAAAGATCTTGAATTGCACTCTTTGTTAGAGTGATATAAAATTGTCAGAAGGATGCAGAGCTGCCTGCAAATAAAAAAAATGCAACCAAAATGCATGTATTAAATTGAGGTGTTAAATTTTTTGTTTCCATTTTTAAACAGTAGAATCATGTTTCTCGTCTCAAAATCTATAATATAAGTATAATAAAATAAAAAAAAAAAAATTTGGAACAAATCCGGTGGATTTTGCTTTTTTTCGACCAATTTTATTAAGGTCATTGTGGCTCAAAGACAATATTTTTCCGTGAAAGGGAATTACATAAGCTTTCCAAATCATTTTGTTTCATATCAAAATTCTGTCGAATTTCCCCTATTTCCCGCACCCCCCATAGATCCGCCGCTGTGTATGCACGCTTTTGATTAGGTCTTGGCAATAGCGACCACACCCGCGTACTTCATTATTTTCATGTCGCCTGTAGTCTTATGACTTGCGAGACATGCAGCGGTGTGAAGTCAAATATTGAAACTAAAACCAAAAAAGGAGTAGCAAATCCATCAGAAGCAACATAAAAAAGCGCAAGCGCAGGGAAGTTAAAAAATTTTATGTAAATACTACTACCTGAAAATAAGCGAAAATAGCAAGGCAGTATAACTGATATTGAGACCAAACGACTCGACTGTAGCAAATAGTTATTAGAAAACATAATGGCTAAGGGACTGATTTTAGTCAGGAATACTTCGAAGTATCGATGGATACATAGTTTTCCGAATAATCGATTCAGATTGTTTAAAAGCAGTGTTGCCAACTTTTGATTTTCAGAAAGCACCAAAAACGTGTGAAAAAAGCGTTTTACCGCACTAAAAGCACCAATTTTTTTTTAATCAAAGGATGCTCTTTTCATAACGGTTTGTAGTTAACAAAAGCAAAAAATTAACAATATTTACATACATAAATCAATACACAAAACTTTTTCGCTCATAACGATTGAATAGCCTCTACACATGCTATGATAACTCATGCTTATGACGTCGTACCGAAGTACTGCCAATTAAAGCTGGTATATGTCGAGAAAAAAAAAATCGAATCGCAACAAACGAAAATGATGCCCTGAGTAGAAATGAGCAAACAAGTTGACGTTTTCATTATAAAACCTCAAATATCGCCGTGTTTTTGGCACTAATTAGAAATGAACAAAAGAAATACTTAACTTACCTGCGTACTAGCATTTTCAACGCGAATGGAATTCAACAAGGGGGGTTTGCAACTTCAGCCTTTTGTCAATAATGGTTGTATTTTTAGTGCATTTAAATTTGTAGATTCTGGTAAATTCAGTGCTGCCACAGCTTTAAATATGTCAGATTTTTACTATCTCGGAGTAATTTTAGTTCTGAAAAAAGCACTACGAAAAGCACTAAGCACTAAATAATTTTTTTTTGGCGTTTTAATTTTCAAAAAGCACTTGATCTAGTGCTTAAAGCACCAAGTTGCAACTATGTTTAAAAGCTAGGTTAGGTTGTAAAGATTATCTCTGTGTTTAAAGATCAGATCGTGTTTTCGTGTTTCTGTAAATTACCGTTATATGGCAGGTGGACGTGGTTATTGCCCGATTTCAAAGATTTTCAACAGATTTCTTAGTTAGACCCTACTCAAGGATCTTGCCGAGTTTAGTAAGTTTTGGTGAAGCGCCAACTGAGATACAGAATTTCATCATAAGTGGGCGGGGTCACGCCCATTTTCCAAAAATGTCATAACAGTATTATTGTTTACCACTAACTAGTTTTCACTTACTAATTTTCAACAATTTGCATCTAATATTTAATGAAATATCGTAGTTTTTGCATTTTTCGATAATACAGTTATATGGGAAGTGGGCGTGGTTACAGTCCGATTTCGCCCATTTTCGATATCAACCTACCTTGGATAAAGAGCAACATACATACTATATTTCGTTGGGATATCTCAATTTTTGCTCGAGTTATCGTGTACACGGGCAGGCGGACGGACGGACGGACAGACAGACATGGCTTAACCGATTTCTCTTTTGATTCTGAGCATTTCTGTATACATTTGTCTATATCTATCTCGATTCGTTTTGGCTGTTACAAACAACCGTTATGCGAACAAAGTTCGGGTATAAAATTTATAAGTGACTGTCACAGGCAGGACACGATAAAACGTCTCAAAATCTCTAAAGCAAGTACTTAGAGTATAATAAAATATATCAAATTAGGCTGTGTCGTAATATTATGAAGTTTTATAAAAACCCTAAAGCAGTAACTAAGCAATACGAAGTTTCAAACTTTCTTGTCACGGGTGGAACGTAGAAAACCGAAGTTATTTCATCCCTTGCAATAATTGAAGCGTTTAATTTTCTTCAGTGCAATGTTGATACTTTGATTTTTTGATGTTGGGTCGAACCGGGCTTGAACCCAGGTCCTGCAGAATGGTAGCGTGCATTTCTAATCACTACACCACAGTTCTTTTCTAATAGCGGTCGCCCCTCGGCAGGCAATGGCAAACCTCCGATTGTATTTCAGCATGAAAAACAGCTTCTCATAAAAATACAATCGGCGTTCGGAGTCGGCGTAAAGCTATAGGTTCCTGAATGATTTGAATCGATTAAAATTAAACGATGTAGGAAGGAATCGTTAAAAAATAAATCGATCTCCCAAGAAAACCATCACTGCGTTTTGACCAACACTGAAATCACCAACATTTATTGTAAGTAATTTTTATAACATACATTGCTTATTTTTTTGCTGAAGCTGTTGCTTATTTCCCCATACAACGTATGCTCGAAATTGTTTTTTATCTGAGATAAAATGTGCATGAGCGTCAAGAAAAAAAAATCGGCAAGAAGCAACCGTAAGCCCTTGGGTGTTTATTAAAATTCAATGGGCTACTCATTTTTTTCTAAAAGGGTAATTGAGGAGTGCAACATTTTAATGAAAAATGGCACAAAGTTTGGAACTTTAATTTCAGGAGTTTTTGTTGTAGTAATAAGCATAATTTTATATAGAGTTATTTTCAATGTGATCTTCTGAGGAGCCCTGTAGTCGGAAAGAGAGAGGCAGATCATTGAATTATTTTGTCTTTGCTCTTAAGTTGGAAAGGTAGGTGGTGCCAATTCCATTGCATTTTTGGTACCAGTCTCAAATTAAAATTTCTATTTTTTATAGATTTTCCACCGTAGATAATATGCATCCAATGAGGAAAAATCGAATCACGATTCTAGAACTTTTTTGATCGATTCACGGATCGAATCGGGACTAAAAAATCGACAAAAGATTAAATCGGACGGGGTTGATTAATCGATCTTCGACTTAATCGATTTTAAAACGGCATCTCTAGTGAAAACATCAAGCCATACGTTACAAAGCTCGGTCAAACACTAACATATGTGTAAGCGCCAATCTCTTATTATTATTAATCTTGATGCTTTGGGACGAAGGAAGATCGAGACAGTTATTCACCACTTAAAAAACTTTTAAACAATTGATTTTGCAGAGCTTTCTATCTTAAAATTTGTAACCATACTAACCAACATCCAGTTTCTTTGCTGCGCTTTAAAACACCTTTCGAATGAAATCGCCAGAGTTATGCTAATTTAACTGTATTATGTTAGTAAGATTTAATCAAGTTTAATGTATCTGCAGTGTAACAAAATAACATAACTACATTTTTCTTAGAAATTACGTTAATTTGGTGTATTTGGAACTGATTCATCAAGCCTTAATGGATCGGTACCAAAAACTCAGTTTCTAAGTTTCTGTATTCGAAAAGGGCCATTTGGAAACAAACCAAATTTGACAAGGGATGACGGAAATTCATTCCAAAATACATCATACACCCACCCTGTCGGAAACAACAACAACCAAACAGGAAATATATAAAGATAATTTGAAAGAATTTCGAGAGCTTTGCTGGAGTTGGAGAACATCGCTACCGTCAGTTGTGGGTATCTTAAAGTTTTTATAGAATTTGAGGGTTAGATATGAGGAAAGGACATTATAAATCCATTGGTTTCGCCAGTGAAGACCACTTTTTTCATGGCTAAGTGAATGTTTTATATTTTTTTGGTGTACACAATATTGCATAACGTATGGCATTTCAAACGAAATAATTTTTGTTGGTCTCAGTCTTTTTTAATCCCCTTTATGCACCTATGGTGGTTTCCCTGAAAATGTCTAAGCCTTCCTTTTGGGACAAATTGATCTTGTTTTAAAAACATCTGACATTGTAATACCAAAGAGAAACTCTTATTATTCTCGACTCCTAGTCAAAATGGAAGTGGAAAATCGAGAGTCAACAAAGTAAAGTAAAGCTGCTAACTAAACTTGCCTTTGGGAAAAGTCACAAGTCTGTCTCTTTCACGGCATGTATACAACAGTCATCAGGTCAATTGTAATTGACGTGCAGAAATTCGCATTCTTTGGGACCTTAAGGTGCGCACCCTAAGGTGGATTAAATATGAGCTTCCACTTACACATGTGCTCATCTCTAGCGCACACGAAAATGGGCCCATATGTTAACCGTAAAACCATAAAATGTGACTCAACGGCACAAATGTGAAAAAGCTACATCTCCACTATCCAAATTTGTAGAAACAAATAAACTATGCACTTGCAGCATTCTTGAGTGAAATTATGCTATTTCTATATGATATCCAACAAGCGAGGAATGGCATAGCAAAATCTAATTTTTATAGCCACTAAGAACCTCTTCAAGATCCAAAACGCCAAATAAATTTACGAACTTAATTACAACTTTTTCATCCTTTATTAACCGTGATTTCGAATTTCACCAGACTACTCTAAAGCATAACAAAAGACTTAAGCCACGAACTTTATTCTGATGTAAAGCCAGGCGAACATCGCACTAAATAAAAGCAGAATTCCTACTTAAAATAATTAATAAGAATTCAATTTATTTTTAATTCTGTAAGGTTAGCCTCAGGGAATATAAAACTTGACTTGCGACGCTCACGTTGTGGTTTACGTTATCTCGAAAAATGGTGGTCAAAAACTCTTGAAAAAAATCAGAGGGACCGCCATTTTAGGGCCTCAACCAAAATAAGGCCAGCTAGTTTCCATACGCGATAGTCTAACTCCAGTTAGATTTTTCTCTCCTTCCTCGCAATTTTATGTGTTAAACAATCTGGCCCATAATTATTTTCTTAAGAGACCTATAGTAGAATTAAACAGCAACTTTTTCATGGAAAACTTTAGCCCACTTGACAAAAATATCAGCTAGAGGGTTAAAAGATTCAACGAAAATGCGAAGCAGGAAGAGAGCTAAGAGGGAAGAGTAAAGTCATATAAAAATAGTAAAGTTTTTTCTCAAAAATACGACACTTTAAACCTCTGTATACAAAATTCTGGGGTTTGAATACCACATGTAAATATTTACTCTGAGTTGAGTTTGGTTGAAATCCTAGAATAGCCTTTCCTCTTAGGAAGAAAAATCTTTGACAACCTTTACATTTGATATGGCGGTGATTCCTTAGTCTCTTGTGAGGATATTCTGTAATGAACTTCCTCTGGCGGGCAGCCGTCCCCGTTGCTCCCGGTTCTGACGCCCTGAAAACGTTGAGCGTAGGCAGCCCCAGTGTTTGATTTGCAATAAAGTGCTCACTTATTTTAAAGGTAGCAATTTAAAAAAGGCATGACATTTGTCATAAGGGCAAAGCAAGAAAGAACCTTTTAACGAAATTTAAAAGAACAGTTTTTAATGCCAGGAACAACAGTGTGCCTATATATGTATCGCAAAGGATCCTTTCTGAGGGAAAATTTTTGAAATAATAGCGCAACTTTATTTCAATTCTAAATATTTTAAATTTGCAATTCCAAAGACCCAACCAAAATATCTTTCAAACAGTTTCTGCAATTGAGGGCTTCAAGAGAAAACTGTTTTTCCCCAGAGAAGATTTAGGTTCAGATTTATTGCATTTCTCTTCCTGCTTAGATCTCAAAGCAGAGTTTTCCGATTGAACTTGTGCAGGATTTGTAAAACAAATGGAGCACAAGTTTAATATACATACATACGTTTGCCAAAAAGCGAACGCTTTAAGGCAAAATTAAAAACAAAAAAAATAGTTTGTATCAACCAATTACTGGCCATTAAGGTATGTTAGATTTCGCGTCAAGCTTAAAAAAACAGTAACGCAGCACAAAAGTTTATTAATTTTCAGTGGAGCTATCGACCCCTTTGCGCAAAAGTATCGTATCGTACCACACAACGCATCACTTGTTAAAATATCACGGCTTAAATCCCAAAAGCTGCCCCAAAAATTGACTGTAAATTTTATCGTATGTGGCAATGAACTTTGGGGTGTGGGCGAAATTAACGTATGTGCTAAGAAATTGGAACGTGAAAACCTTTCTACAAAAAATGCGTTTTGTTATATTTTTGAATTATCTCAGCAAATCTAAAATTTAGTATTTCTGGTGCTAGCCAAAGCAGAGAAAAATAAAATAAACACTTTCCTGTAAAATTTGGTTTCTCTAACATACGATAATTTTGCGCAAAGGGGTCAATATGTATTTAAATATGTGTAGGTTTTATTTATCTTTGTTAAATAATTACCACAAAACTTACAAAATTATTTACCAAAGCTAGGACGACACGTGTATGAAAAAAGGTGAACAACGAATGAAGAAATAGATTGAAAAATATTGACAACTCTTGAAGTTAAGTTTAATTCAATTCTTACTATTGGAAGTGCTGCCTACAACAGATTTACCCCAATACTCCCCGGGTGTAACTGCGTCGAACTTTTGCTATTGATTGTGCGTCACAAAATGGTTTTTAGCCTTATTAAGAAGCATTCCCACGCGATTGATAGAGAGGTCAGACATTAACTTACCGATTTCGAGCGCACCATCATAGCGTTCAGGGCCCTACTCGCCGCCTCATTGTCCCTAACTGACGTCACACTCTTTAGTAGTCAGTCCACCGCTTCCTTAATGACAACTATTTCCACCTGAAAGATACTGAAGAAGTCCGGAAGCCTGCACATATTTTTGATAGAGAGTTCCAGACAGAAGGCGCCTCCACCAGCAATGGCTCCAAGTTCTGAAACGTCCATGAAGAAGTTTACCGCTCCCTTCTTTCCGTAACCCCGCCCTGCCAAGTCTTCTCTTGAGGGTGTGTGGGCAGACAAGGAGCTGCCTGGAACCATTTCGGGGGCCCAGTAATCTATCTGTTCAGGGACGCATTTAAAGCCCTTCAGAATAAAAAAAAGGTTAAAAAGCGTTTCATATATGACAGACTCTGCATTAAAGGGTTAAATGCTGCACTTTTGTAAAGACATCGTCCAGTATAACCATTTTTGTTATAGACATTTTTTTGTGAAAGCTGATAGTTTACGAGTTATTAGAGTTTAAAGAAGCTTTTCTTTTTCCAATCTGGCCACTCGGGAACAGCATCCAATGTCCCAAAAATCGAGTTTTAAGATAAAATAAAGAGAAATCTTTCAGAAACAATGCTAATGGTGTATTAAATATAAAATATATATATAAAATATAAAATCCAAAATTTCAAAAGAAGTGACATTTTGGACGGTATTTTGAGGGTTATGTTATTGTTGTTGTAACTTCTGTAAAGTTTTCCTATATTATATGATCATTTATCTTCACGATAAATTTTCATTCCATTATCTCTTCTCTAACCGAAGATCTACGATTTTGAAAAAAAGTAGGGACACGACATTTTAACAAATTTTTCCTATTTTTCCTTTCTTTATTTTATATTTTATTATTATTTTTTTTTTTTTTATAAAAGTATAGCTCATTATCTAACAAAATTCATTTAAATCAATATTCCAAACTTAGTGCAAACATTATAAAAATTCTGCAAAACTGCATCTAAATTTTCAACTTCGATGATTTTAGGAAATAGTTAAGGTAATATTCAAAACGGTCATGTGCAAAATTTTAATAAAACAACTTCAAAACTGAGGGAGTTTTTTTATAAAATACTATTTAAAATTTAAGCAAAGTTTCAAGTACCGCTATCTCAAAAAGTGGAACCAATCAGACAAAACTGGGGACGCCATTGAATTTAGAAGGCTCCAGTTAAGTAAAAGCAACTATCAGAACCTTCGTCGAAAAAAAGTTGATTTGATATCACGCTCGAAATATTCTGACTACAAGAAGGAGCATCATTAAAAGTAGTAAATGAGGGTTTTTACTAATTTCTAGAGAAAATTTTATTGAAGCATTTTACAGATATATGTAACGCTATAAGGAGTAGTAGTTACAAAAAGATTTAGATCGTTTCGACGTATTTTCCGAATGTGCCTTCAATTAAGATATTTTTGGAATAGAAATTACGCTCAAGGTCGCAGAATATTTTAACTATAAAAGTTGGTTTATTCTGAAACAACACCTCTTACTAAAGTATCAAATTATTCGTAATTGTTTGTAGAATAAAATACGTACTTAAAAAGTTGTTAGAATGCTTCAATAACTATACGCGATAAACCGAAAATTTTGAAAATTGTGAAAAGTAGAGTTACACAGTGTGTAATGCACACTTTTCTTTACTTGCCATTTAGTTATTTTAATACCCGAGCGCACTTGTGCACAAGGGTATATTAATTTTGTTCACATAACGGTTGTTTGTAACAGCCAAAACGAATCGAGATAGATATAGACAAATGTATACATAAATGCTCAGAATGAATAGAGAAGTCGATTAAGCCATGTCTGTCTGTCCGTCCGTCTGTCCATCTCTCCGTCCGTCCGTGTACACGATAACTCGAGCAAAAATTGAGATATCTCAACGAAATTTGGTATGTTGGTTTCCATTTATCCAAGGTAGGTTGGTAATGAAAATGGGCAAAATCGGACTGTAACCACGCCCAATTCCCATTTAACGGTATTTTCGAAATATGCAAGAAAATTAGTATGTGAAGTAGAATTGTGGTAAAAAATAACATTATTATGAAATTGTTGAAAAATGGGCGTGACCCCGCCCACTTATGATGAAATGCTATATCTCAGTAGCCCCTTCACTAATCCTTACCAAACTCGATACGAGGCTTGCCTAGGGTCTAGCTAAGAAATCTGTGAAAATCTTTGAAATCGGGCAATAACCACGCCCACCTGCCATTTAACGGTAATTTACAGAAACACGAAAATTGCGATAAATCAGTAACTACTGGAGCTAATTCACTTACAATCGATGATTGCAATAACCACTTAGCATAAAATTAAAATATTTAAAATTTTTGGATAATGGGCGTGGCGCCGCCCACTTATGACCACAAATGTGTATCTCGGTAACCCATTTATCAATTTCTATCAAACTCGGTGCACTAATACCCTTGGTACGAAAAAGCAATTTGTTGATAATTATTCAAATCGGACTAAAATCACTCCCGCTTCCCGTATAACGGTAAATTTCAGTAATACGAAAACTCCGATATTTCAATGAGGACGCTAACTTACTCCAAGTTAATAGTTACAACAATCTCCTAACAATAAATAGGACTGCTATAGACTTTTAGGAATTGGGCGTACCACCGCCTACTTTATAACTATAAAGGTGTACCTCAGTAACCACTTATTCGATTTGTACCTAACTAGGTTCAATTATATCATTAAGTCTAACTCTGCAGTATATGGTGTGCTTCATAATTAATTTTTCACCTCTTAAAAAGTACATAAAAATTTCACTTGTTATTCATATTTTCTTGAATTAAAACATCTATAACTCAAAAGTTATGCAACAAATTGATTAAAAATTTTTTGAGGCTTCAAGTATGCGTCCATGAATTATATCCAAAAGCAACCAGCTTGATATAGTTTACAACAATGAAAATAAAGCTAAATAACACAAAGGTTACTTTATTTTCAGATTTGCCCATATACATATCTTGAAAGCCGAAAATGCTTAAATATGTTTTAATCGCAAATCCAGAGAGCTGTATCTGAGAGATCCACCCTAGTGCACATATTCACCTTCCTACTCGGCTGAATATTCCGCCTAATGCGGCTGAATTCATTGTAGTAATTTATGTTGATGTTTAAATCAATAACAACAACACGCAGTCACTATGCGTTGCACTGCCATGCTTTTAACGCGCTTGAGCATTTGTTTTTATTGAGCTACAATAACACCAGCAACAAAAACAACAACAATAGCGAGAGATGCATAACTAACGAAAAAAAAACAGAAAAAACAAAGAAAGTACAGAAGTATATGTATATAAGTTCGAGCGAAACCGAAGTTTATATACCCGGCGCACGTATCAAATATCGTTTTTTCACCTTTGAGTAAACGGCATGATAAGTAAAAGTGTTTTTCCCGAATTAAAACTGTTGTACTATGACATATGGAAGTAATTGGACCAAGTTTGGCGGACAACTATAAAGCGGTTATCGATATACATAGTATACTTATGTAGTCATAAGTGGTTGGTGCCACGCCCATTTTCCGAAAATATATATTCTTGTTTCTTGTTAAGAGATTATTAAAAGCTGGGGTAATTTGGCGTCTTTAGTTAATGAAATATCGGAGTTTTCGTACTTACGAAATATACCGTTATACATATGATAAGTGGGCATAATTTACGCCGATTTCAAAAATATCGATTTTGCGCCCAGTTTAATAACTGTACCGAGTTTGGTAGAAATTTATAAACCGATTCTTCTTCTTCTTTTTTGGCGCTGTAACCGCCTAAGCGATTTTGGCCGAGTTCAGCAAAGCACGCCAGTCGTTTCTGCTCTGTGCCAACTGACGCCAAGTGAAGCCAAGTCCTTCTCCACCTGATCTTTCCATCGCAGTGGGGGCCTCCCTCTTCCTCTGCTACCACCAGCGGGTTCCGAGATGAATACTTTCAGAGCTGGAGCGTCGGTGTCCATTCGAACGACATGACCAAGCCAGCGGAGCCGCTGTATTTTAATTCGCTGCACTATGTCCATATCGTTGTAAAGCTCATACAGCTCATCGTTCCATCGTCTGCGGTACTCGCCGTCGCCAACGCGTAAAGGACCGTAAATCTTCCGCAAAATCTTTCTCTCAAACACCCCAAGAGCCGCCTCATCGGATGTTGTCATTGTCCATGCTTCTGCGCCATATACCAGCACGGGCATGATGAGTGACTTATAGAGCGTGGTTTTCGTACGTCGAGAGAGGACTTTACTCCTGAATTGCCTACTCAGTCCAAAGTAGCACTTGTTGGCAAGAGTGATTCTACGTTGGATTTCAATGCTGACATTATTATCGGTGTTAATGCTGGTTCCCAAGTAAACGAAATTCTCTACTTTCTCGAAATTGTAACTGTCAACAGTGACGTGGGTGCCAAGGCGCGAATGTGCTGACTGTTTGTTTGATGACAGGAGATACTTCGTCTTGTCCTCGTTTACCACCAGACCCATGCGCTTTGCTTCCCTATCCAACTTGGAAAAGGCAGAACAGACTTCGCGGTTTTTGTTACCGATGATGTCGATGTCATCGGCATAAGCCAGCAATTGCACGCTCTTGTAGTAAATTGTTCCTGAGCGGTTCAGTTCTGCAGCTCTTATTATCTTCTCCAACATCAGATTAAAGAAGTCACATGAAAGGGAGTCGCCCTGTCTGAAACCCCGTTTTGTGGCGAACGGCTCGGAGAGGTCTTTTCCAATTCTGACGGAGCTGGTGGTATTGCTCAACGTCATTTTACACAGCCGTATGAGTTTTGAGGGGATGCCAAATTCAGACATAGCGGCGTATAGGCAACTCCTTTTAGTGCTGTCAAAAGCGGCTTTAAAGTCGACAAATAGGTGGTGAGTGTCGATCCTTTTCTCGCGGGTCTTTTCCAAGATTTGGCGTATTGTGAATACCTGGTCTATGGTGGATTTGCCAGGTCTAAAGCCACACTGATAAGGCCCAATCAGTTCATTGACGGTGGGCTTCAGTCTTTCACACAATACGCTCGATAAGACCTTGTAACCTATGCTTAGAAGGCTGATCCCGCGGTAGTTGGCGCGAATGGCGGGGTCACCTTTCTTGTGGATTGGGCAGAGCACACTTAAATTCCAGTCGTCGGGCATGCGTTCATCTGACCATATTCTGCACAAGAGTTGATGCATGCACCTTATCAACTCCTCGCCGCCGTACTTGAATAGCTCAGCTGGCAGGCTGTCAGCTCCAGCGGCTTTGTTGTTTTTCAGCCGCGTTATTGCTATACGTACCTCGTCATAGTCAGGCGGTGGAACGTCGACTCCGTCATCATCGACTGCGGGCTCGGGTTCTTCTTCTCCACAACTTTCCGTGCTGCTACCATTTAGTAGGGCGGAAAAGTGTTCCCTCCATAATTTAAGTACGCTCTGGACATCAGTTACTAGGTCGCCATTATTGTTCTTACAGGAGTGCGCCCCGGTCTTTAAACCTTCCGTAAGTCGCCTAACTCTCTGGTAAAATTTTCGGGCATTCCTCCTGTCGGCCAGCATTTCAAGCTCTTCGCACTCACGTATTTCTGCCTCTCTCTTCTTGTTGCGGCAAATACGTCTCGCTTCCCTCTTCAGATCCCTATAGCGGTCCCACATAGCGCGCGTTGCGCCCGATCGCAGCGTGGCCCTGTAGGCGGCATCTTTTTTCTCTGCAGCTTCCTGACACTCCTCATCGTACCAGTTGTTCTTTCGGGCTCGCTGAAATCCGACTACTTCTTCGGCGGCGGTACTTAATGAGCGGGAAATGTGGTTCCACTGCTCGCATATGTCGGTTTGTTGAAGAGTGCTCTCTGAGAGCAGGTGTGAGAGTCGAGTAGCGAAAGCGCTGGCTGTCTGTTGTGATTGCAGCTTTTCGACGTTAAGCTTTCCTTGCATATTTGGGCGCACATTTTTTGCTGCACAGAGGCGGGTGCGTATCTTGGCTGCAACAAGATAGTGGTCCGAGTCGATGTTTGGGCCTCGGAGTGTGCGTACGTCTAAAACACTGGAAGCGTGCCTTCCGTCTATCACAACATGATCGATTTGGTTTCTCGTTTTTCGATCCGGAGACAGCCAGGTAGCTTGATGGATCTTTTTATGCTTGAACCTAGTACTGCATACTACCATGTTTCGGGCCCCGGCGAAGTCGATCAGCCTCAATCCGTTGTCGGACGTTTCGTCGTGGAGGCTGAATTTTCCGACGGTGGTTCCAAAGATCCCTTCTTTGCCCACCCTGGCATTGAAGTCGCCAAGCACGATTTTGATATCATGACGGGGGCAGCGCTCGTACGTGCGCTCCAAGCGCTCATAGAAGAGATCCTTGGATGCCTCATCCTTCTCTTCCGTCGGGGCATGGGCGCAGATGAGCGAGATGTTGAAGAATCTCGCTTTGATGCGGATTGTGGCTAGACGCTCGTCCACCGGGGTGAACGACAGTACTCGGCGACGGAGTCTCTCTCCCACCACAAATCCAACTCCGAATTTGCGCTCCTTTACATGGCAGCTGTAGTAGACGTCGCAAGGCCCCAGACATTGTTTGCCTTGCCCCGTCCAACGCATTTCTTGGATGGCGGTGATGTCAGCTTTTGTCCTTACGAGGACATCAACCAGCCGGGCAGAGGCACCTTCCCCATTAAGGGTCCGGACATTCCAGGTGCATGCCCTCAAATCGTAGTCCTTTAAACGTTTGCCGTGGTCGTCATCATAAGGGGGGGTCTCATCCGAGGCTTTGCCTTGCTTCTTCACTGGAAGTGGTTTTTACGTGGCGGGTCCCAAGCCCAGCGCACAACCCATTGCTGGGACGGGGGTGGTTTCGCAACCAAATACACGTTTATATAGCGAGCCGCTTGCTCCAAGCAGACACCCGCTTGCAGCCGCACCTACTGGTGAACAGACGCTGCAGACTTCAGTGAGCCCTTAAACCGAATAAGTCAGAGTGGCCCCACCGAAGCTCCCTCTCTTTCTGCCGTGACCCAAGGCTCCACTCGGATTGGTTACCGCATCTCGCACATGGGTTGCTCACGTTGCCCAGAGTGCGCGAACGAGGACGCAAGAGTCGGGATTGAGTATAGCCATGCAACTGTAACTGCATACCCAGCGCAACGACTATACCCCATTGCACTCCGATTTACGGACATATATATACATATTTAGGTGTAAGTGCGCTGTACCACGCTGTGCGCTGTCATTTTCTGCTAAGAGGTAAGGCTAAGAGGGTATATAATGATTTTTACTGAATTAGCTTAAGTAGTTACTAACTTATCGCAGTTTTCGTATTCCTGTAAATTACCGTTATATGGGACGTGAGCGTGGTACTTGTATGAATTTAAAAATTTTCTACGAGTTAGTGAGACTCTAAGCAATGTTCGCACCGAGTTTTGTGGGAATTTGTAAGCGGAATATAGAGATACAGCATTTCATCATAACGGGGCGGTGCCACGACTATTTTCCAAAAAATTCATAAATTCAAAATTCTACTTTACATTTCAACTTTCAACAATTTGGATCCAGTATTTTCGAAAAGACAATTATGTGGGAGGTGGGCGAGTTTAGTGTCCGATTGTGCCCATTTTCAATCCTAACCTACCTTGGATAAAGCGCAACCTACTTACCAAATTTCGTTGACATATCTCAATTTTCCCCGAGTTATCGTGTACACGGCGGACAGACAGACAGACATGGCCTAATCGATTTCTCTTTTCATTCTGAGAATTTTTGTATACATTTGTCTATTACCTTGTTTATACTTACGGGAGAACCGCATTAACAAAAAACCGGTTTGACACATGTTTGTTGAAACCGTATTCAAAAGTAAACAAAATTTGCTATTCTTATTTGATATTTCTTTAATAATTAATTTGCGGGGTGGACCGAAATGGAAGCTAACAATAATTCAAATTTGTTATAATAACACTGTACTGCACTCGGCTGGGTATTGGACCAAACCAACTTTTTTTAAGAGACTGAGTCATAAGTAAAAAAAGTAAGTTCTCCGTTTTTCGATGTTAGCCTCCGAAATCGAGATATGAGCCTTCGAAGTTCGAAATTGGACCTTTGGTAAAAAATTATTTTTAATTACTGCATGTAAAAAGCAAAAAAGTAAAAATACAGGTCTTTTTTTCTTATTTATATGGTATATAACTATATATGAACATTTGTATACTTCCTATATAAAAATTTGAGAAAAAACACATTTAAAGAAAAAATACCTTTTTTTGTATAAGAAAAATATTTTAAACAAAAAAATTACTAACCGATTTTGAAACCATTGCCATCGTTGCTAAGGCGATTAAATCCCCTTTCGTCTAATATGCATAGTTGTATACTTCGCATATAAAAATTTGAGAAAAAACACATTTAAAGGAAAAAATACCTTTTTTTGTATAAGAAAAATATTTTAAACAAAAAATCTACTAACCGATTTTTAAAAAAATGGCATCGTTGTAAAGGCGATTAAACCTTCTTTCTTCTGATATTCATACTTGTATACCCCGTGAATAAAAACTTGAGAAAAAACACTTAAAAGGAAAAAATTACTTTTTTTATCAAAATATATTTTAAACAATAAAATTACTCACCGATTTAAAAAAAAATGGAATCGTTTTTAGAGCGATTAAACCCCCCTTCGTCTAATATGCATATTTGTATACTTCGTAAATAAAAATTGGAGAAAAAACACTTAAAAGGAAAAATACCAATTTTTTCTTATAAAAAAAAAATTAAAAAGAAATTACTAATTTGTGATACAATTGAATACCGTATTTAAATTAAACAAATAATTTATAGTGTTTTAAGCGTTAATTCGTTCGTACAGCCCTGTTAAAAATAAAGCAAAAGTATATGTAACAGAAGTTTAAGGCATATAAAAATATAAAAACACCATGGTTTTTGATTTTTTACATAACAGGTTATATATACAAATTAAAGACAATTTTCTGTTTTATTTAAATGAAGTCTTCAATTGTATTACTAATTAGTAATTTTTTTGTTTAAAATATTTTTTATAAGAAAAAGTTGGTATTTTTTCCTTTTAAATATTTTTCTAAAATTTTTATATTAGAAGTATACAAATATGCATATCAGAGAAATGCGAGTTTAATCGCCTTTACAACGGTACCAATTGTTTAAAAACTGGTTGGTAATTTTTTTCTTTAAAATATTTTTTTTTTTATAAAAAGTTATTTTTTCCTTTATGAGGCCTATTCTGCACGTTACCAAAGATTTTGTTTGGAAAATTGTATTACCAAAAAATGTTACCAGTTGTTGTCACCGCGATTCTAGATACGTTGGTAATGCAGTTAAAATATTCAGCAATTCAGCTATGAAGAATTGTGCAAATCCTGGCATTGAATATTTCACGGGGCAATAATTTGTTACCAGCTTATGAGATGGTAACAAAATTTACCGGTTACAAGAGTATACAGAATGCGAAAAGGGTTTAAAAATTGACAGGAACTTTATTTACCGGTAACAAACTTTTTATTACCAGCGCAGAATACACCTGTAAATGTGGTTTTTCTCAAATTTGTATATACGAAGTATACAGATATGCATTTCAGAAGAAAGGGCTTTAATCGCCTTTACAACGATACCAATTTTTTAAAAATCGGTTAGTATTTTTTTATTTAGAATATTCTTTTTATAAAAAGTTATTTTTTCATTTAAATGAGTTTTTTCTAAAATCTAAATGTGGTTTTTCTCAAATTTTTATATGCCAAGTATACAAATATGCATATCAGAAGAAAGGAGGTTTAATTGCGTTTAGAACTGTACCAATATTTTAAAAATCGGTTTGTAACTTTTTTGTTTAAAATAGTTTTTTTTATAAAAAAAGGTATTTTTTCATTTAAATGTGGTTTTTCTCAAATTTTTATATCCGAGGTATACAAACATGCATATCAGAAGAAAAGGGATTTAATCGTCTTTATAACGATCCGAATTTGTATAAAAATCGGTTACTAATTTTTTTGTTTAAAATATTTTTTTTTTATAAGACAATGGTATTTTTTCATTAAAATGTGTTTTTTATAAAATTTTTATATACGAAGTATACAAATATACACATCGAAAGAAAGGGGGTTTAATTACTTCCTTTTTGGTTGTTGTCGTTTCCGACGGGGTGGGAGTATGATGTATTTTGGAACGAATTTGACAAGGGTTTAATTACCTTTACAACGATATAAATTTTTTAAAAATCAGTTCCAACATTGTTTGAAATATAAGGAATTTAATTTTTCGAAGACCTGAACTTTGACCCCTTATAGCACCTGTAATATAAGTTTGCACAGAAAAAGTTTAAAACCATTTAAATAAGAGCAAAAGGAGGACTAGGTCTATATTTTTAGGTTTTTAGTTATTTATATGCAATAATTAAATATAATTTTTTACCAATGGTCCTATTTCGAACTTCGAAGACCCATATCTCGATTTCGGAAGCTAACTTCGAAAAACGGAAAAATAACTTTTTTACCTATGGCTCAATCTCTTAAAAAAATTGGTTTGGTCCAATACCCAGAAAATAAGTTGATTTTGCCGTACAGTGTAATGATTCACATTTAAAACGGGCTGTATGAAGAAAACCAGCCTTTTTCATTTTGCGTCAAATTAGTTATGTGTTTATACCAGCTTTCTAACTGATGTGCGAAATAAGAAAGCGATTTGAAAATAAATTCCAGTCAATACACTCTTGAATTTCCGAGCGCATTGAAAGTTGGTTTATGCTTCCGTTTTGAACACAGCAAACTGGGCCAAGGCGCTTTATGTGTCAGTATAAACAAGGTATATCTCGATCCACTCTAGCTGTTACAAACAACAGTTATGCGAACGAAGTTATAATACCCTTGCGCACAAGTGCGCTCGGGTATACAAATTTTACTTATATGCGTTTATTTATGTATGTATATGTATGGAAATGCCTCGAAATAAACCATCGGAGACCCACTGAAACTTACTGGAGCACCGTTGCTAGTGCCATGTTTGTTGGGGCTGCTGTTGCTTGTGTTGTAAAATATTGTGCTCCATCATTATAACCATAATTATTAATATACTTACATCGCATCGAGTGCAGCTCAATTCCATATAGCTCACTTTAGCTGAGCTTATTTTGATAGTCCCCAACTTTACCTCACCGCAGCTGGATTTTCTCTATCTCACTACAATGCAATGCAACAAATAACTACTCACTACCACACACACTCATCTACATATCTACCTCTTTTCAAAATCAACTTAAATTCATTCAATTGAAATCAATTTTATAATTCAAAGCAATAGTCATGTGTATGTGTGTATGTACTTACATGTACTCAACCTCCACCGCTGCCATCGGTAATTCTGTTTGGAGAATTATAGGCCTTTAGGGCGATGATTGCAATTGCAATTACCGTTAGAATGAAATTTTGAGGTTTTCATCGAAACTGGAAGCATTTGCGGCTACATTTATATTAAGCTGCATGTAAGATAATATGCACCTCGTTGGTGAAGCTGTTGTTATTTTGTTTTGTGCATAGGCTGCGATATTCACAGCCTTAAGTAATATATTCGACACAGAATGGCCATAGGCGGTGAGTACTTTTTCTGCAAGTCTGTCAAAGGAAAATATTACATACATGTACAATCTCTTAACAAGAAACAAGATTATTATACATTTTTGGAAAATGGACGTTTCATCGCCTACTTATGAAATAATCAGGAAGGTTCTGCAATTCACTTCCGAATGAATTTCAACCTCTTTCAATTTGAGATCAAAATGAATTTGGCTGAAATTTACTCGGAAGTGAATTGCATAACCTGCCTGAGTTATATTTCGGTAACCGCTTAATCGATTGCTACCAATCCGGATTGAGTTACATAGGCCTGCAATTGGGCTAGGTATTAGGTACCAAGCTACAAAAAAGTAATAAAAAAGTCAATCACGCGAATTTTTCGAGATTTTTCCTTTTTTGATTTTCCTTAGTGTTGAGATAATACAATGTACATATCTATAATATGTATGTAGATACAAATGTAGGTGCATGGGTACAAAATATGCTGCGATCAGCTTATACATATTTCCCCTCACTTGCGCAATATGTTTGTCTGTCTCTGCCAGCACCTAACTGTTTTTACACAAGCACGTGTTTGCAAATTTATGACGAAGTGATTTTGTATGGAAAAGCATTCATTTCCATATATTTGAATAAAATAAACATACTTAGAAGGTATCAATCAATACTTCCCATATACCAAACGAAAGGAAAAATTTGGAAATTTTGTCAACAATTTTTCGCCTTTAAATGCTCGACATTTGTTGAATTTATATAAAATTTGTACACGATAATATTTCTACTGCTCCAAAGAACCTATATCCCGAAAATGATGATTGATGATTTATATCTGCAAATCATAAGTTGCTAGAGCGCTTTAAAGCCTCAAAATTGACCCCAAAATAAGCCCATATTTACTGTTGTTTCTACGACAGACACCGAATCGGTTGCTTACATAAATATATTTTTCGATAGGTTTGGGATGTTTCTTTGAAACGGTACACTTTTCTTTGAAATCGCTTCACTAGATCTCGTGCAATAAGCGTTTTCGTGAAGCTCTATATCGAAACGTAAGACGTATTCTACGTCAAAATTATTGCAATAAATGAAAACTTTAGGGGTCTTCACATCCATTGTGGTAGTTTTGGTAAAATGCTCGTTGTTCCTCGACAATTTTATCAACTGCGAACGTCCTTCAAAGCATAATTTTGTTAGTCCGATAAACTATGTTTATCAACAGCTGATTGGTGGCTTTTTCCTATACGGAAAATAAATTCTAACAGTAAATTTAATGATTTTAATCAATCATATCGCTCATTTACTTATAAAAATGGTAAAATAAGTAATTATTATCTTTTAATATTTTCTACTTAGTTCGTAGGTTTTTGTATGCTTAGCGTTCACAGAGGTTTTGTAGAAAAAACAAAAGTGAAAACAGCACTGAAATAATTGATCGATTTGCAGAAGATCCTCGAATACTATTGTCTAAATAAAAACCAATGAAGAGATCACGATTTTGTTGAAAAGACGAGGTCGCATTTTTAAATTTGTTTGCGATTAAGGTAATTAACAAATTGTTATTTAAGCTCTTCAATAAGTTTATAGTAAACTTCATGCGATTTAAATTCCTATGCAGGGTTCGGTGCAACTCAGTTGTGATAATAAAAAGAAAAAAATAATGGGTAAACTGTTATAAATTTTGTAATAACTATATTTTAACATTTATAATAAAATATACATTACAAAAACCTCGCCCACATAGCTTTGGCCCAGTTATTAAATTTTTTCTTAAACCAATTTTTAAAAGAAGTTAAAAAACAGCATCAAAAATTTCATTATTACGATTCCGTTGAAAAGAGTTTTAAATAGATATTTGTATGCAGATCTAAGGGGATTTTTTTCAAAAAGTTCTTTAAGAAACTATTTTCATGCATAAAAACTGCGTTTTTGGTGGTATTTTCCAATCGGTTCAGCTCACGTCCGAAATATTTTGGCGGACGTCTTCAAATATGATAAATTTTGTAATCCCGGCGGAAAATCTGCAACATTTTTTGGTGATGGAGTCTAATGTACATACATACCTACCTACATGTGTTTGCATGTAGTTTGTATTGAATTTTAGTTGTATGAAAAAATTGTTTCAAGGATAAGTAAAATATATGCTTTTTTTATTTTAACACGTAAAAAAATTTTAGAATTTTCACTGTTGCCCTCTAGCCGAAGTTTTAAGAAATAGATAAGTCCATAAATGGATTCTTCACACCAAAATGTTTTATACAAAATATACGACACTACAGCATAGTGCTAAGTAAAAGATCCCTATTTTCGCAATTTGGCAAACTCCAAATTGATTTTAGAGAACTGCCTCTGTACATAGATGTGCAATAAGGCTTTATTTTTTGAAGTAAGAACTTTTACAGGTTGATTTGAAATTTGATGAAATGAAACACCGACACCATAGTTTCATGCGATACTTCGATTCACTCGGAAACGGCACGGCGAATTTAGATGAAATTTGGTAACCGGATCGCTTATAATTCTGACTAACATTAGAAGTATTGTCTAGGGTTTTGAAAAGGGCTTAACAATTTAATTAAATCTGGCGTATTCAAGCCATGTGGGTTTACTAGTTATTACTATTACTAAATTTTAATATTCAGGGGTAGGCACTCGCAGTGTTACCAATTAAAAATGCTACAATTTTGTCTATTTTTCTCTCTTAATTCAAAAAGATCAGTTCAATATAAGAACTAGTCTAGGTTTAAGGAAAACCCGCATGGCAATAAGACGCCAAAATTGAATTTCACTTTTTAAACAGGTGGAAACCCTAATCAAAAACCCTAATAAATATTCCATCAAAACACCCTGTACCGCTAAAAAAAAAATCGTTCCGCGGAGGTATGATACTGACTTTCCGTCAAAATTTCCAGCGAGAAATAGCTGTCACTATCAAAATAACACATGATTCAAAAAAGAGCACTATGTCGAGCAAACTTAATATATCGTTAATATAGTATGGAAACCAACTAAAAACCCAAGATTAGCTTTTTGATTGATTGTGGTGCATTCATGGAATTATAAGACCCCTCATCGTTTTGTGCAATAAAACATTTTAGTTGGTTGTGGCTTGTGTGGTGGCGATGTAAAATACGCCCTCTCCTTACTATACTAACGACATGTACATGCTTTACACTCATATTTTAATATTTAATTTAACTTGTGTATACGTTAAATAAGTTGGACTTTTCAAACAGGTGGCAACAATTTTTAAACGTATTTTCAAGCTAAAATTTTTTAAACCTCATCCCTCTGATATTGTGTGACAAAATTCCATTAATTAATGAATTAAATTGAATTTGATATTTTAACCACGTGGCAAGTCTCTTAAATACAGTTCAAAAATAAATCTTTTTCGAACCCATTTTGATTGATTCAAATCTTCTATTAATTCAACTAACTTATTAAATAATTTGAACTTAACATTTTCCACAGCTGGCAACCCTCCTCAGAACCTCAAAAAAAAATCGAATGTTCAAACTATATCAAGATTTCTTAGAACTATTTTGTTATATTTCATACAAATTCTGTATAAGCTAACTAAATTCGGATTTCAAATCAGGTGGCAGCCCTTTTCCAAACTGAAATCGTCTTAAATCTCTTTCGTCTGGCACCCTTATGGTGATATATATTTCAATTGCCTGACTCTCTTAATTCATTTTTAATTTGATTATTTAAGCAGGTGGCAACCCTTGTACATGAAGTTAAAAAATTAAGCATTTTAAAAAACTATTTCGATTGATACCCAAAAAGTAATTGTTTTAAATTATTAAATCACTTGAACTAAATTTTTTAACAGGTGGTATCTCCTTTTGGAAAAAATAAAACCTTGATGCACATCAGCAGGCCAATCCCTTCAATTTGATACCTCATTTTTGAAAATCGAAAGAACGGTGTGGATCTAATGGCATTGATTATTTAATTATTAGAATGCAATTTTTCATCAGGTGGCAACTCCTTTCGAAAAAATAAAACCAGTTGCACATCTGCACTTTAAATTGACACCCCATTTTTGAAAATCGAGAGAACGGCGCAGATCTTTTATCCTGAACAAAAAATGCCTCCGCGTATTATATATATAGATGAATTACTGTTCGATTGAATTTCGCAAACTTTGTGCGATGGTGCCGGGTCTTATTGAAACGTCCAAAGATTTCAACCGATTGGTTTTCGTACCCAAGGTAACAAGGCATTGTTTAAAATCTTTTAACGGTAGACTTGTAGATTTACCTTTACGTCCAGTTCAATATAAAATTCCACGAGACGACATTCGTGCAACATGTGAAGCATTATCGTACAAACTCGATGCTATTATCCGCGCTAAAGATGGCTACGTCGAACAGTAATATATTTTTTCTTGAACCCTGACTAGTTATTTTGATGAATTGATGATTTTGAATAAATCGAAACCAAAACAGAAAAACTTATAGCATTTTTAATTGATAGCATTTCTAGTGCCTACCAAACTGAACTTTTCTTTCTTACATTGTCAATTTCAATTTGAATACTTCTGGGAGTTAGTTCAACTTATTATTTATCTTTGTCAAACAACAGTATTCAAATGCCACCCACTCATTGGCCCAGAATTGACACCCATTCAAGTGAATCTCTACGTGATTTGGCTAAAACTAAAAAAATTTTGAACTTTAAACGAGAGGTTGTGAATGCTATGCGTAGGTTCTCTGCCTCATAATTCTACGTAGCCCTTCCAACACTTCACCTCCAACTACCCAACTATTTTGCTTTGTTTGTGTGCACAAAAGGCAATCACCATTAGCGAAATAGCAAAAGGATTAAATGAAAATGAGAATAAAATTATGTAAAACAAAAAAATCGGGTCAGCTGCGAGGTAGTGTGTGTTGGTTGCCGACGGGGTCAAGTGTCAACGATGTGATGCGGTGCGGCGCAAGCTCTTGATGAGGTGACCGCTTGCCATGCGCTAGCTACGTAGTGTCTGCGTCGTGTAATGATGCTGGACAGCTTGTTAGTGCCAGCTTCTTCCCTTACCCTTAATCGCCGTTGCGATTCGACCAGCTACGGTGTAATTGTATTCCTACAGCCAGTTACAGCTGCTGAATGCACGTGTGCGCACGTGTTGATCAGATTTACTCCACTGTGCAGGCAGCAGCACACAGCCACTTTGGCCCGTTTTAATGCCCATTAACGAGCAATTGAAATTTAAACTGGATCTCTTAGCCATTTCGAGCGCAAGCCAGAGTATTTTGGTTTTTAAGCAACTCCAACAACAACCAGAGCAACAACAATAACCAAACTAACAGCGAATGTAATGGATATAATAAAAGTAGTTGGAAAAGTAAAAAACTAACTGTAATAACGTTAAGAGCAGCAGCCAGCGAGCGATTTTACTCGAACTTTTTTTTTTTTGAATTTTTTCGTGTGTGTTTTTTGATTTTTTTTTATTATTTGTTGTTGTAGGAACAGTGCTAGTTTTATTTGCTTGCTTTTAAGTTTGTTTGGACTTTTGAGTTTGGGCGACTGTCTTTCGATTTACTTAAGTTATTTATTTATGTATTAAGTATTAAGTACAAAAGCAAAGCAATTGGCCGTAAAAAAGAGGAGTGGGATATACGAGCGCAATTTTAGCGAATTCTTATTAAAACTAATGATGTAAGTTTGACTTAAACTATTTATGACCTGCTCTAATTTGATGCTGTAAGTGTGAATAGAGTCATAACCAGCGTTGGAATATGCATTTGTAAAAAGTTTACTTTGGTTTTAGCTGAAGTTGAAAAACCCACATAAAATCTTAAAAAAAATAAATTTGAAATTTATGAGCTTTAGATTTTAATTTTAAGGTGCCGAGATTTTTAGAGCAATTAAGGTAAGGTTAGGTTAGGTGGGCGTGAATGAAGTGTTACATACTTTCCCTCGGAGACATAGTTGTACATCGTGAGTGCCTTTTTGGAGTGAACCGGGCTTAGTATTCAGAAAGAAATTAGGGAATAGTTCATGACATAGCCCTGCTGAGCCAATTGCTGTTCAAAACGAAGTTAAGGAGATTCAAGATTATCACCTTCGCTATCTCCTCCAGACTATTGATAAAGCGTTGTCTCAAGTGTTTGAGATGTTTCACCGATAGGCCCGGACAGCGGCACAGAAAGTGGTGAATTGATTCACCCTCATCTTCATCGCGGCAGCTTCTCCCGCCGCTAGTTGTTGGTATTTTCCATCGTTTAAGCGTTGGTGTAATAGCACAGTGTCTCGTGATGCCGCCGGAATTTTTAAGTTTCAAAACATCTTTTGTACCCGGTAAGCCGCGCTCATAATAATCTTGATATCTCATTAGCAACGGCTATGGTATATTCTTTAATTTATCTAACATGATTTCTAAACGGTGGTAGAATGGATTTATCCTCGTCTTTAATGGAAAATTCAGAGCGGCATCTGCACATCTCATGAGTCGACTGATTCCCTAAGATATTGCTAGGTCTGGGAACGCTGCAGAAAGTAACGTTGATGTGTCTCATTGATGCCAAAGTAGAGTGGCATTTCCGCATTACTATTATCGACATTGGTAGTAGCTTCCATATAGTAATCATCGCATATAGAATACCTTCAATCTACACTAACTGTACGCTATTGCTGCATTATCGCCGCCTCAAAAAACCGATGTCGAACGAAGAAAATCTAGATTTTGGGATTTTGATGCAGATTTAGTAAGTTGGACATGCTATTTTGATTTCTGCAATTTTTTTATAACTACCTTAGTTTTTGAGATATTTTGTTTGCATTTAGTCGTATGTTACATAATATTAATGATTGGCTAGGCTTTTTGTTGTATGTGCTGAAAATGCGTCACATACGACAAAATCGCATACAAATGTACTTTTTTTTTTAATTATAAAACATTTGTCGTATCTAGCACATACGAAAATACCCATACAAATGTAATCTTTTGTTAATCATAAGACATTTGTCGTATGTATCGCAAAACTTTGAACTTACGACAATTCGATGGTCCTCCGCTATAAGCACACAATTAGAATTGGAAATTAAACTAAGTAACTATTTTTATTTTTATTTTAGCTTGCACTGAGTCTCCAATGAATGAAAGAAATGAAAATGTACAAAAGACTGAGTTTAAGTATTGTTTTTTTGTTTTTGTAAAAAAACATATATTACAGCATAAAAGATGTAGATAATTTTTCATTAAATACATGTATATATTTTTATTATGTTTTTTCTAGTAAATAATATATATCTGGTTTTTTCATCAAATTATAGCATCGTCGTTGAAAACATACTTTAGTGGTGAGTAAACGCTACTTACAACAAATGTATACGGAATGAAAAGTCAATTTTGTCGTTAACATTTAGAGCTATTAAATTTAAAAATATGGAAAATAAAAAATAATAACACCAACTACGTCTCCTTCAAAAATTACAAAAATCTATCGTATAGTTTCGGATTAATTCGTCCTTAAATTCCAAAGTCAATTTTCTCGAAACCGTGTTTTGTAACATACGACATCCGTTTTGTGAGGCGACGATGTGTTATTTTTCCAAAGTTGCACTCAGAAAAAGTCAGCTATATATTTTACCCTAACCACATGATTTCGTTATTATAGGTAATGTAACTATTACCAAATCATGTGTTGAAAACAACATATTAAGCTGACGTAACTAAACTCTTTTGTATTGAATTCATCAAATATGTCATTTTTCTCGACAACTTCAATGGCAGCGTAGGGTGCAGGTAAATCGTTCTAAAATCTGAATGGTTCTCATATTCTACATATGAACAATTCGACCATAACCATCAACACTAAATATAACGAATCGGAGTATGGCTCTGAACCTTAATCTCTTACACGAGATGACAACAGGTAACATCAAATACTGGGATACCTCAAGGAATGGATTAATTGGCACGTTATCATCAAAACCTTGGGGCTGATGATTTGGTGTATCTGACGGAAAATCACTGCACTGAAATATATTTATCTCAATTGTAATTTTTATCCAACTCTACCCCAAACAAATTAAACGTTTACAATTATGCGGGTACAAATACAAATGCTGAGGATCAAAATAACCGAGAAAAATCAATAGATGATGCGGAGAGTAATCGTTTCTAAGTTTCTAGGTAAGTCAAGTCAAAGTATTGCACAACTGAGCTTTTACTCTGAAAATATACATTTTATAAAGTACACAAACTTCAAAAAATAAACGAGTGAACGGTTGTACGTTTAAATACTTGTACTATGATGTCAACTAAACATGTTTCTCTTAACACATGATTTGGTTATATGTAGTTACATTAATTAATTACTAGAGGGCCAGTTACCGTCGAAATTCGACAGTGTTTCTAGTTTTAGAAGCCTTGGAGAGGTTCTCTAACTTAAAACGTAGCAAAAGTTATACGGTACAAATTAACTAACCGGAAAATCTTCTGCTAAAACGTAACTAAACTTTTTTTTATCTGAGAAGGTCTTTGGAGGACTTCGGCAGGACCCGATACATTCAAGTTTATCGATAAATTTCAATGATTTGATACATATCGATGGTTCGATGAATGTCAAGAACACTAAAATTCGATAACTCAACAAAATTCGTTAACTCGACCTAGATAACTGTGAAATTCGATAGCTCGATAAATTTCGGTAACTCAAATATGTAAAAACTTTGGATACCTTTATAAATTTTTACTTTTGACATCTCCGACATTTTTGACATTTTTCGAAAACTATCTAAACATTTTGGTAACTCGTTACACTCTGTTAACACGATAAAATTCGATAAGCAGTAATAAATCGATAAGCTTATATAACCTTGAAATTTCGATAAATCGATATACTTTGAAAGTTCCATAAACTTCGCTTCGTTGAACCAACGAATTTCAGTAGATCAATAATTATCGATAACTCTGTAAGTTGAAAGAACTTCATGCATTAGGACACCTCGATATATTTCGTTAAGTCTATAAATAATAATAATTCAATAAATATCGATAGCTTTATACATTTCTTTAACTTGACAAATTTCGTTAATCCCACACATTTTATAGCTCGATAACTATCCGTAAATTTGGACAACTAAGTTTCTGTGTCTATAAATTTCGACAACTCAGTAAACAGTGATCAGTTTGAATAATTCGATACGTTGCGATAACTTAATAAGCATGGATAAATTTCGATAATTATATACTTCGATGATTCGATAAATTTCAGTAACCTTTATGGCTGATTTTATTTCGATTCCTATCGGAAAATTTCAACTTTGTTAACCTAATTCTTATGTATTTCTCATTATCTCCATTTTCGCCTTTATCTCAATTTTCGTCTTTATCTTCACTTTTGCCTTTTTTTGTCTTCATCTTTATTTCAAAGTTTAATTTCAAATACGAAGTAAAACAAAATGCGAAACAGCTTAAATTGTACAGGTTGCAAAAACAACCATACACAAATATGGAAATTTTTAAACGACGATTTTCAACCAATTTCGAAACTATAAAAACTCTCCTCATCTACAGAAAATTACCTTTCCAACGGTGTTTTTGGTTTTGAAATCGGTAACTTTACCTTGGTCTTCATCTTTGTTTTTATCTTTCACATCTTTGCTTATATCCTTTTCTTTTTCTATTCACGTAGATGAGATAAGGTGCGATGACGTGATAAGATGTGACGTGATTTTATGTGATGTGATAGGATGTCATGTCATGTGTTGTCATATCCTCTGATGTCATGTCATATGATGTCATACCATATGATGTCATATCATGTGATGCCACGTCATGTAATGCCATGTCATGTCATACGATGTCATATCATGTGATGTCAAGTCATGTGATGTCATGCCATATAATGTGATGTCGTATCATATAATGTCATGACACCTGATATCGTGTGATGTGATATCATATTATGTGATGTAATATTATGTGATGTCTCTTTATATCATGTGATAAAATGTGATGTCATGTCATGTAATGTGATCACATTCCATGTTCCGATTAGTGTATCGATAACCCTGTTGATAACTGTGTCGATAAAAATACCGATAACAATATCCATAAACATATAGAAAAATACAACGATTGTAAAATCGTTTAATTCAACGATAAATATAACAATCATCAGTGTGTCGATAAAAATACCGATAACAATATCCATAAACATATAGAAAAATTCAACGATTGTAAAATCGTTTAATTCATCGATAAATATAACAATCATCAGTAGCGATTATTGTACCTATCGTTAACATATAAATGACTAAATCGATAACAAAATCAATTGTTTAATCGATTATTATACCGATTGTATCGATAAGAATATCGATTATTATATTGATTATTATATTGACTACAATAGCGGTTTTTTAATCAATAACAGTATCGATAACAATATCGATTATTTTATCGTTAGCAATATCGATTATTACATCGATAAAAATATCGAGTTTTATATCGATAACAATATCGATCTTCATCCTCATCCTTATCTTCATATTTATCTTTGTTTTTGCATATTCCTCTTCACCTTTACATTAAGGTGGTTTAATTTATTTTGATCTTCGGTTTTGCCTGTACCTCTAGGCATCTTTGTTTTTGTTTTTATTCTCAAACCGCTAAACCTTTGAGAACCATTTCCATGTGCATTATTCCCCTTGAATTTGACAATTTACTCCCAACCAACCAACTGCCGCTAAAGAAGTTTCACTTCATAAATTCAAGAAATGTTCTTACTCTTTCAGTTACCCTAATTCTTATGTATCTGTCATTGTCTTCACTTTCGTCTTTATCTTCGATTTTGCCTTCTTTTTTTTGACTTCATCGTTATCATTTATTTCTTCATCTTCATATTTATCTTTATTTCAAATCTTAATTTCAAATGTGAAGTGAAACAACATGCGAAACATGTTAAATTGAACATGTTGCAGCAACATCTATACACAATTCGAAAATGTTTAAACGACGGTTTTGGCCGTAATTTTCAACCAATTGTGAAACCATAAAAACTCTGCTCATCTACGGAAAAATGCCTTTCCAACGGTGTTCTTGGTTTTGAAATCGGTTCGGTAGAATCGCCAAATGAACGGAGACAAAATTTATGTTAGCGTATTAATATATAGATGGCTACCAAATCGTGTGTTGGGAGAAATATATTTAGGGGACCTTTTTTATGAGTGTGCGAAGGTAAATGTTCCTGAGTTGAAGTTGTCCGTACTAGTCAGACGTAATAGTATCAAACGTAGTAAGGACTCTTGTTTGCTGCATGGTATGCATGACGCAGGTATTTGAAGGAAGAGAAGTTAATACATTCGCCAGCACAAAAAGCTCTCGGTTTCCACATTCAATTACTATACATAAGTGCGCTGTCAGCAAAATTTCATTTTACCGTATAGTGCCATCGGACCACTGCATAAGAAATGCAACACATATTCGAAACCAAAGCCACGGTTGTTGTTGTTATTGTTGTAGCGGCTACAACAACCCGGCCCAGATCGGTTAGTCCCTCAATCGTTGTTGTCAAGCTGTACTAGCGGTAGCCGCAGGAAGAGTGCAGTCTCGATGGGGTCTGTCCACAGGGACAGGGGCGTTAAGAGGACGGGGTTCAGTGGACATGCAAAGAGATGCTGTGAGTTATGTGGCATCTCTCCGCATGCCGGGCATTCGTTTAGCACATCTACGTATAATCTGCTCAGGTATGAGTTCAACCTGCTGCAGTAATCAGAGCGCAGTTGGGCTATTGTGGTCCGAGTCTCTTTCTCCTCCACGTCTGGTGGTTGTATGCCCAGAACGGCATTCACAGGTCGAGAGTCTCCATAACTCAAGACTGCCTCTCTGTGAATGTCGTTCAAGGCCTGTCGATAAACTATCGGACATTATGTTATTCTCCTTAACGGGGAGGAAATGCGCCTCGTCGTGCACGTGAGGTTGCGGCGACATCAGAAGGCATCCTGTCGCTGTCCTTAGTTCCGTGTTTTGGCAGGTCTGCAGCTTCATCCACTGCGTCCTACTAGTCCCCGGCGACCCCACAGGCGCTGCATGCTTCAGTACCGGCTGGAAAATTGCCTTGTACGTTGCCAGCAGCGTTTCTTTGTCATTGCCCCAGGTGCTGCCTGCTAGCGACTTGAGGACCCTTTTGCGGCTTTGTACTTTGTTCAACATAGCGGTTGTATGCGCCGAGAAGGAGGGTAGACTGTCGAAGGTTACCCCGAGGGTCTTCGGGTTGTTCACCGTCGGAATTGGTTCATCATCGACGTGAATTCCCAGTTGTAGTCTGACCTCCTTCGTCCAAGTGCTAAAGAGTGTTGCTGTGGATTTTGTAGGGGAGAGGGTTAGGCTCCTTGCAGTGAAGAAGCGAGAAATCTCGGCGAGATAAGCGTTTACTTTTGAGCACAAGTCATCAATTCCATTCCCAGACGCCATGATCTAGCAATCGTCAGCATAAGAGACAATAGAGACTCCCTCTGGTGGTTGAGCTAGCTTTGAAATATACAAATTAAACAGCAGTGGAGAAAGGACACCACCCTGTGGAACCCCCTGTTTATTTTCCTAGGTTTGCTCGATTTGTCTCTAAAGGTTACTTACGGGTGACGACCACTCATATAATTCGCCGACCACCGTTTGAGTCCCTGTGGGAGAGAGGAGGGCTCTATGCCTTCTAGTAGAGTAGAATGGCTGACAGTGTCGAACGCCTTAGACAGGTCCAGCGCTACTGGAATGGTTCTCTAACAGGGGCGGTTTCGGTTAAGGCCACGGGTTATCTGAGTATTTATGACGTTAATTGCTGCTGTTGTGCTGTTCACTTTGCGGAACCCATGCTGATGCCTCGCCGGGGTCAGGTGGTTTGTATAGCGGGAGGTAGAAGGGCCACAAGTGTCTTCGCTACCGGGGAAAAGAGAGTTATCGGGCGATAGGACTCTCCTTTGTTGGACGGTTTCCCCGGTTTAAGCAGTGGGACCACTCTCCCCATTTGCCAGATGTCTGGAGTGATGAGAATGCCCATTGACAGATTGAGGACCTTGGTTAAAAAGTCCACTCCCGCAGTACCCAAATTTTTCAGCATCTACATGCAAATTCGGTCGGGTCCAATGGCTTTGGAGGCTTTCGCCTTCCCGATGGCTACGAAACACCTCACCGCTGGTGAAAACAAAAGGCGCACTAGGTGTTGGCAGTTTGTGCAGCCTTCTGGTCACTCGACGTTTGGCTTTATCCANCGTCTGAAATGCATCCTGCTGGAATGAAGAGAGCTGCAGCAGCAGTGACAACCCTGCGGAATTTACGCTCACCTACGTGAACATCAGTTGGTGTGGGTAGTGCAGTGAGGTGCTTTCAGTAACATCCGCGAAGCCTTTCCAGTCAGCTTTAGAAAAGTTGATATAGGTCCGGTGTTCCGCGGAAGCAAAGTCCCCTGGTTTATCAATCGAGATGACTATGGGCAGATGGTCTGATGCTAAAGTCAGCATAGGTCGCCATGATATGCTGTTTATCAGCCCAGCGNTTCCCCGGTTTAAGCAGTGGGACCACTCTCCCCATTTGCCAGATGTCTGGAGTGATGAGAATGCCCATTGACAGATTGAGGACCTTGGTTAAAAAGTCCACTCCCGCAGTACCCAAATTTTTCAGCATCTACATGCAAATTCGGTCGGGTCCAATGGCTTTGGAGGCTTTCGCCTTCCCGATGGCTACGAAACACCTCACCGCTGGTGAAAACAAAAGGCGCACTAGGTGTTGGCAGTTTGTGCAGCCTTCTGGTCACTCGACGTTTGGCTTTATCCACCGGAGGATGCAGTATGAACTGTCGGTTAAATAGCTCGCGCATCGCTGCGGGTCCGACGACGCGTGGTCTCCAAAATTTATTTCAACTCTATCGTCACGCTCCGTCGGGTTCGACAATGACCTCACGGTTGACCAACGCTTACTAACAGGCGAACTTGTAGGTTTTCATATGCCCTTACCACTTCTTTCGCTTATGTACGTTCACAGGCTGCCGAATCTCCGATTTAAGATCCCCGATACGGGGATTTCCGGGATCGGCCCACAGTGGGTTGAACGGTATGCAAAGTGGCGATTAATTCAGGGAAGCCGTAATTTTAAAATATTATTATTTTTTATTGATGGTTATTCATAAATACATAAAAAAACATAATTTAAAAAAAAAAATAATAAAAAAAAATTTTTTTTTAATCTTTTATGGGCTTTTTTGTATTTTGGAAAAAAAGGTCTTATTTCACAATTTTCGCTATAAGTTTGGAAAGAAAAACGATAAATTAGTAAATGCAATTGAAAATTAGAGCTTACTTAACGTGCTTTTAGAAAAAAATTGTGTTTTTGAAAAATATAAATTAATAAATATTTAATATGTATTTAAATTAGCAAAATTTTAAATTAAAATCCGATTTTTTTTTCTTCAAATTCCATAATTCCACAAATTTAAAAAAGTTACATTAGAAAATATTATTATTTCTTATTGACAAATATTCATAAACAAAATATAAAAATAAAACAAACAACCATTGCAGGAAAAAAATATTTAAAAAAAAAAACATAATTGTAAGGTATTTTTATTTACTTCATTTCATTAATTTGAAAAGTATTATATACTTCATAATCATCATTTACTTCGTAATCATCATTTACTTCATAATCATCATAAAATTAGTTTACTTCATAATCATCATTTACTTCATAATCATGGTAAAATTCGTTAAAATAATCTTAATCTTCATCATATTCATCATCTTCATCTTCTTCGTCACCATTATCATTTTCGTTTTGGGGAAGAACAAGTAACTGACGAAGGTTGTCACGCTCATCGGCTAGGACAGCCGCTTCAGCAGGAAAATTCGGACGGGCGTCTGAAATGCATCCTGCTGGAATGAAGAGAGCTGCAGCAGCAGTGACAACCCTGCGGAATTTACGCTCACCTACGTGAACATCAGTTGGTGTGGGTAGTGCAGTGAGGTGCTTTCAGTAACATCCGCGAAGCCTTTCCAGTCAGCTTTAGAAAAGTTGATATAGGTCCGGTGTTCCGCGGAAGCAAAGTCCCCTGGTTTATCAATCGAGATGACTATGGGCAGATGGTCTGATGCTAAAGTCAGCATAGGTCGCCATGATATGCTGTTTATCAGCCCAGCGATGACAATTGTTAGGTATCGCAGCAGCTGCCCGTAATCCTGGAGGGTGCGTCGTCGTTCATTGTGCAGAATGCCGAATCGTCTATCTGCTCAACCAAGTCTGTTCACCAACGATCGTTTGAATGGCTTGAATGCCAAAGATCGTGGTGCGTATTGCAGTCACCAACTACCATACGGTTTTCACCTCTGAGGAGGGCACCTATTTCAGGGTGATAGCCTGCAGGGCAGGTGGTGGAAGGGGGTGTATATGCGTAAAATATTTCGAGCTCGACATCGCGTGACCGGTTAGCAATACCCTGACATTCTAGGATGGTATCCCTGCGGTTGATGTCTGCCTCGATAAGACGATACTGCATGGTGTGGTGCGTGATGAACGCTGGGCCACCACCATTGTCTCGCTCGCGATCTCGACGGAGCACGTTGTATCTGGCGCAATTCAGCAATGTGGAATTGCCGTGCAGCTTCGTCTCTTGGACCGCAGATATTAATATACCGTGCCGACCCATGAAGACTGTTATCTCTTCGATCTTGCTCTGAAATCCGTTACAGTTAAATTGTAAAATCTTCGTGTGCCTAGGGAGACTTATTGGAATGTGAGGTTTTAATGAGGTTTATTGCCGGGTCGCCACATGCCCTACCCTAAAGTGACACCAGCCATAGTAAGTGTTGCACTTGTCTGATATCACGTTACGGAATTTCCTGGGCTGACACACTGTGTAGATTGTCGGAGGAACTAGGAGTTGTTGGCGGCGGCGTGTGGGTGGCGGTGCGCACGTGTCGGTGGTGTGTTCTGTTGTATCTGTGGTGTTGTCTATTGTATTGTGTTGTGATGCGGTTGTGTTTGTGTCGATTTGAGAAGCAAGGGGCCACGTAGGCACTGGTTCACTGCCTGTGAGTCCCAAGGCCTGAGCAAACTTGGAGGTGGCTTCACTGCATGTAATGGCGGTGGAGTTGTGGTGTAGTTTCTGGTAGGTTTCTGGTCCAGGGTTTGACTCAATGTTAGCCCTGAGCAGAAGTATGCGAAAAAGAGCCCAATGGACATACAACTTTTGAGGGATTTCGCCGACTTGAACGGGTTTAGGTCGCCGAAACAACAGCCCTTGGTCGGGTAGAACCCGAGTTATTCCGGTACGTAGAACCGGCTGTCATGGGAATGATCAAGGCCACGGTCGTTAACGATCGTTTCACAGGTGGTACCATTGGGTGTTAGTAGAGTTCAGTGATGAAGTTCTAGTGTATCTTAATCTATCCTCTAAATAAACCTTACTTCCTACATTTTCGTTATTGATGCGAGTAATCTCTATTTAAAAATTAGCCTATAAGGAACCTTAGCCCATTTATAGGACAGTTTAAAAAATGAAAGATAAAAAGCGTCATTTATTAAAAAAACAAAAAAAAAATATTATAAAAGGAAGACGGCTAAAGTATAGACTACTTTTTAAAATAAAGAAAGGGTGGTCACTGATGTATGAGCAGTTTTTAACGGACTGCTACTTCACAATATTATGTCTAACGATACTTGACAGAATCTTATTGATTCGGCACGCACAAGTGAATAGCGAAACAGCGGTTGAATACAGCTATGGGCATGGGAAAAAATGAAAGCAGAATAATGATGAAAAATTCAGTGAATAGTTTGATAGCAAATTTTATTGGAATGGGTAATGTGCTTACGCCACATTTTTGGCCAGTGCCACCCCACTGTGGTGTGGCGCGAGCTAAACGTTAATTTCACTACGAAGCAAATAACTAAGTAGAATAAAACCAAAACCTAAAAAAAAGAGCACACACGTAGAAACGGAAAAACCTACAACCAAAACCGAAACTATTTGCGATGGCGCGATGCCTTGATGGCTGCTCGGCTTTTACCTCGACGCTTCAACTGCTGCAGCCTAGTGGCGCGATGACTTGGTGGCGCATTTGGTACGCTCTTGACGCGATGTTTGGTTGCTCGTTGGCTTGTGCCATGCCACTAACGGCGGTGGTGATGGTGATGCTGTTGCCGGTGCTGCACTGCATTGGTATTTTTATGTGCTTTTCCAAGAAGATAATCGCGTACAGACAGACGGACGAACGAACGAACCACCGAACCAGGCCGGGGTCGGGTTGGGCGGATGCGAAAAACTGCGCCTAATGCAACAATTCGATCAACTACATTGCAATCGACCCATATTTTCAAATTTTTTTCTGCTACAATTTTTTTGCTGCTGCTTTTGTCTGCCAGATCTGAAACAACTCTGGTTGTTGTTGTTTTTGACTTTTGGTTAGTTTAATTTTGTGGCAATTTTTGCTGTTTCTATTCGGTTAACAACAACATTAAACCAGTTTGTTGGTTTCGATTTGCATATCTGAGCACATAAGACTACGGTGACTATGAAGCCTGACTGTCGCGGCGCACCGGCGCACTGGCGCGCACAGCCTTATGACGGGGCTCCGGCTGTGGTTGCGACGGATTCGTGGCTGACTATTTGTTGGTTGGATATGCACAGCTTGGTGTGTATTTGCAATGCAGTTGGTGCTGCTGATGCTGTTGATGGCGATGGCGATGAGTGCGCGCACAACTACATTGGGCGGTCATTAGAATTCGAGCACATTGCTAAAATACAATATATTTGCAAGTACAACAAAAATAAGCAGCATAAAAACGGAGCACAACAACAAGATACACTTTTTCGATAGCACTACATTGGCATTAAAGGCAGGCAGCAAGCGAAAAAAAGTCTGTTAGAAGTACGTAGAAGAAACACAAAAACTCCAACGACCCACCTAAACTAGTTTCCAATGATTTAGACTAACAGCGATGGATGGACGGTCAGGTCGGCGGACGTTCGGTGATGGTAACTGCGCATTCGCAACGCAATTGCCGATTTTGCTGCTGGGACTTGCTCGGTAAGGCACCCAGCATTCAAGCAGTTAGGCAATGGAGCACTCAGCATCATGGTAAGGCATTTATCTAACTAGGAATACTTAGATGCATTGAGGCGTTATTGAGGAGGCGATGCGGTGGATTGCGGATCACAACGATGGTCGTCTTTAATAACGACACAACTCAAAACTAAAAAGCCCCTTACTCCTGAAGATTGGCATATGTCTCTAATCCTTGTCTCATCCATGTCTGATATTTACTAATTTCTTTATGAGTGCTTTTGAAAAATTTAGTAAAGATTAAACATGGATTAGACAAGCATTATAAACATGTGTCAGTGTTAAGTAGTAAGTTTTTTTTTTTGATTTTTGAGTTACGTTGTTATCGCAGTGGGCCATCGTTATGTATATATGTATGCATAATTGTTAGCGATTGCAAAACTAATATATGCTAGTTGGCCTGTTGGTTGACTGGCCAATCTTCATTGCACGCTGTCGCTGTCGCTGTCGTCGTCACAGCCCAGAGTCAGAAAATCGAATGCGCACAAAGCGTGGGCCAAGATCCTTTTACAAGTAATTCAGTTCAAAAATTAATAAAAATGCGCAGAACTCATAAGGAAAAAAAAATATTTATGATAGTAAATATAAGTATGTATATAAAGGCAATCTGAAAGAGTTATGTATAGAAATCGCTTTGGTAGAACACATGAATGCATTGGCGCGGCGGTTGAATCATTGCAAACGGAATTGAAGTGTAATTAATTACTACCAACGTCCTCTTACTTTCGTAAATACATATATGCATACATACATGCACATACTGTATCACGTCCATACAAATGTACCTACATATATACATACGTATGTACATATTTCAGTGGCAGTGCAATTGCTGGTTGGAACGGAAAGTGAAACTTGTACGTCGCCAAAGGCGCTTTGTTCTGATTTGTATTGCAAGCAGTGTTGCCATTTTAGCCGTTTTCCGGCTAGATTTAGCCGGTTGCGATAGCAAACAGCCGGAAAAATTTCGGTTTAGTCGGAAGCCGATTTGTTAGCCGTTTTGTAAAAAAATTAGCCGTTTTTAGCCGATTTTGCTATTTACCTTGTTTTCTTAAAATTCAAATATATATGTTTCCATTTTTGACTAAGCGATCCAAAATCTGTTAGAAATGGCTTATCGCGGAGGCAGGGTTATATAAAATTGTGCCGATTTCGCTTATTTTTATTTTAAGCGAATATATTTTTTCTAAAGAAGGCCGTAACGGGGATTTTCTTCATAAAATATTTGTTATGAATGACTTAAATTTAAATGTGAAGTTTTATTTGCAGGCTTAGAAAATAACAAATTGTTTCACTGTTCGCTTAACACGCTATTGTGTTTGGATATAGTGCCAAGAATAAATGTTACAGGTATTGTCTTCCCAGATAGCGCATATTCAATTCTGCCTTAATTACAAAACATCATTGTTACCCATGCTTAAAGTTTTAAGGTAAGTGAAAAATGTATATTTTAAAGCACTATGTACGTATATGGATTTATTTAAACTAACTTTTTTTGCTGAGAATTTATTTAGATTCCAAAAACCGAAGGCCAACTTGAATTAAAAGAACCAACACTGAAATGCGTCAAAATGAAAATAAAAGAGCACTAATTTCTAATGTAAAGCAAAACTCTCTGGGAAGACAATACGTTTGTTCGTCGAAAATCCAGCGAAAATTATCACTCAAAATATCAGCTAGAAAGAAAAAATGCTCCAAAATTCTCTCTCACGTAGAGAAACTTGCAATTTTCTGCACGAACGCGAATTTGCAGGTTCCCTGCCAGCTAGTGTCCACGGTTGCATTTCAAACATAAAAATTTGTATAGAATTTTAAAATTCTTTCAGAGGGGCAAAACACAGGATCTACATGTATATTTCTTGCTAGTCCGACTTTCTCCGACATACGTTTCAATTTCTTTGCCGTACTAACTGTCGCGTTTACTATATCGACTCTGGTTGAGATTCCGAGTACGTTTCAAATCATTGGAATTAACTAAATGAATTAAGNATGTGAAGTTTTATTTGCAGGCTTAGAAAATAACAAATTGTTTCACTGTTCGCTTAACACGCTATTGTGTTTGGATATAGTGCCAAGAATAAATGTTACAGGTATTGTCTTCCCAGATAGCGCATATTCAATTCTGCCTTAATTACAAAACATCATTGTTACCCATGCTTAAAGTTTTAAGGTAAGTGAAAAATGTATATTTTAAAGCACTATGTACGTATATGGATTTATTTAAACTAACTTTTTTTGCTGAGAATTTATTTAGATTCCAAAAACCGAAGGCCAACTTGAATTAAAAGAACCAACACTGAAATGCGTCAAAATGAAAATAAAAGAGCACTAATTTCTAATGTAAAGCAAAACTCTCTGGGAAGACAATACGTTTGTTCGTCGAAAATCCAGCGAAAATTATCACTCAAAATATCAGCTAGAAAGAAAAAATGCTCCAAAATTCTCTCTCACGTAGAGAAACTTGCAATTTTCTGCACGAACGCGAATTTGCAGGTTCCCTGCCAGCTAGTGTCCACGGTTGCATTTCAAACATAAAAATTTGTATAGAATTTTAAAATTCTTTCAGAGGGGCAAAACACAGGATCTACATGTATATTTCTTGCTAGTCCGACTTTCTCCGACATACGTTTCAATTTCTTTGCCGTACTAACTGTCGCGTTTACTATATCGACTCTGGTTGAGATTCCGAGTACGTTTCAAATCATTGGAATTAACTAAATGAATTAAGTAAACAAGTATTTACTTAAATTTTTCATTTTAAAATCGCTCAATTTTTAAATTTGACGAACTTGTTTATTCAAATTATCGTCGACCAAAAATTCAACCATGTGCCACAATCATATGTTTTTCCCAATTGCAAATTGTTGCTGGAAAAATTTTTTCCAGCTTGAATTTGCAACTTCTCTCCAAAAACTAGTCTTTCTAAATACTTATGATTTATTTTAATGAAATATGTGAAATTTAGTTGAAACAGTTTAGCCGTTTTTTTTGCCAATTTAGCCGGTTGGTCCAAAAAGTTCTGACAACACTGATTGCAAGTGCAAACGTGTGTATGGACATGTACTATGTACATATGTATGCAGAGTTGGGCATTATTCGAATAAATTGTTATTTAGATAATTATTCGAATAAAATTTTATCCGTAATATAATTATTCGCAGATAACTCATTCACGAATCAATTATTCGTGAATAAATTGCTTTCGAATAATTTATTCGTTATTTTAAATAATGAATAAAAACTCATTTTTAACACATTGAGCCACCTTTTACTTTTATTTCTATTGTCAAGGATTGTGAGTTAGCTGAATCCTGTTTACTATTTTATCAAGAATACATTCCCTCTGGTTTCGCGGCCCCTGATAAGATTTTTTGCGTTGGCCAATGCAAGATTAGCGTTGAAAACCAAATATGGGTAAAGTAAAAATTCTTAATTTAGGATGAACAACTAAAGAACAGAACCCTTCTCACACATATTTCTGCCAAAAAAATAGCGCTCTGATGCTATATGCAAGAAAAAATCCCTTTCAATATCATGAGCTTTACCGATGGTCTTGTTTCCACTTGTGAGATCTTTTCTAAGCGTGCGTAATCTTCTTCTATGATCTTGCAACTACAACATTGGTCCGATGCGTCAACCTCTAGTCTTATGTCATGTAGCTGAAGAGCACAGATGTGCGTTTTCTATTATAAGAGAGCCAAAAATCCTCGATGTAAAATTTGGCCATTGATATACCAACAGTGGTCTTTCTTGGAAGGATGTGGTGGAAACTTTCCTTGCTGATTCGCCACTTTTAAAATATCCAAGAGCTGGTTTCCTTCAGTCTTACTGCTGCAGCAATGGCCGTCCGAGCAATTTCATCAAGCGGAGGTAGATGCAAGGTCACATTTAGGGTTTTTGACGACGTGAGACATCGTAAATTCGTATAATATAAACATAAAAAAAAACAAAGTAGTGCAGACATATGACTAATGATTTCGACAGCAGCACCATTATGAATTGCAACCTGATTGTACAATAAATAGGGATTTTCTAAATAACTCAACTGCAGCGCCACCTAGCGGGTCCATTTTTCGCATAAGTATTTTTCATCATGCAGGAAGAACACATTTTGAATTTGAACGCAATCGGTTCATAAATACGGCTTTTATAAATAACTCCGCTCCATCGCCACCAAGGAGTTTTCTAGTAGCCTTTAATAGGACTTAATGCGCAGGGAATAACCTCCGAAAATTTGACTTAAATCTATCCAGAGGTTTGAGTTAAATCGCAACAACGAATACGGTTATCATTTTATACATAAATATATGTACATATCTATATACATAAATTACTTGTTTTATCATTATTTTATTCGTTATTCGAATATTAATGAAGATAATAATTATTCGAATAACGAATAAAATAATTTATCCGTCATTCTAATAATTTTTTTTTGAATAAACAAAATTATTTATTATCTACGAATAACAAGAAATACAATTTATTCATTTGTTATTCGTCATTCGAATAAATTTTGCCCAACTCTGTATGTATGTACCAGTTTTAACAACTAAATTCCTTCGGCTTATGAATGAAAAACTATGTTCCAGATCATGTAATAATGAAGCTGCGTACATACACATAACACTGAAACAAGCGACCATGTGCTGATCTTGTTTTTTAAATACATACATACATATTCAGAAAGTTTTGAAGTCAGATTTTATTGTGATATTTCTATAAAAATGTTATTTACGCTTTAGCCAAATCAACTTTTCAAACTGTATACAAAATTTAGAAAAGTTCAACAAATTTTCGTCAAAATTTCGAGCCTGTTAATCAGAACTTTAAGAACATATTAGGATATGCAGTTTTAGTCTAGTGAAGTACAGGTTGCACTTTTTCCATATAAACATGAACTTCGATTATTTAGCCCGTTGAAACTTTTACTTCATTAATTAATAAAACGGTATGGGTCATAAAACTGCTTACCCATAAATGTTTTAAAGATTTAGGTTAAAAAGGTTGATATTTTGATGAAAATTTGTTGAATTTGCCCTAATTTTTTTATAAAGACTTCAAAACAGGAGGGAGGTTATAAATTCTTCTGAATATTTGTTTTTATGAATGTTTCTTTGGACCCCGTGAACCAATTTCTATAATTCTTTTTTTTTATCGGAAAGGTGGTACCTCAAGGGTGGGCCCATAGCAATTTAGTTTAGATTCGATCATTGGATCATTAAGAAAATTTGTATACGATAATTACAGTCATCGGTATAATCAAATCAGTGATTAAGTGAACCAAGTGATTGTGAAAAGTGGAAAGAAGTTATCTATATACATATAATAAAATTGTAACAGGTCGATGTCTGTACATTATAGATATTAAAGAAAAATTAGTGTGGGGGGCTTTATTAGAGCACCAGAAGCTAAATCAACCATTTTTGGAATTTTTGTCTGTCTGTCTGTCTTTCTGTCTGTCTGTCTGTATGTTTGCAAGCGCATCACTCGAAAACGAATGCATGGATTTGAATGCGGTTTTCACCGATGTATTGCTAGAGGTCCAACTTAAAATATAGAAAGAAAAAAATAGAGAGTTGCCACCTGTTTGAAAATTGCAGTTCAAGTAAATTGATAAGAAAAACTGAATATTGCAATATGGGCGTCAAAATAAAGAGGGTTAAGAAGGCTTACAGCCAAAAATATTTTTTTAGAGTTGCCACCTGTTTGAAAATTGTATTTAATCTAGGTCTAGCTTACAATATAGAAGAAAAAAAATAGAGAGTTGCCACCTGTGTCTAAAATTTCAGTTTAGGTCAATTGATACGGTAAGGTTTTACAGGTTACCTTTGATTTGACTCAGGAACACAATGGCTGGAACACATCCTCTTGGATTCACTCTCGGAAAACAAGTAAGTCACCGGTTTAAATTTCTTATTACTGTTGCCTGTCGAACTGTTTATTTACCGAAGGGACATTTTAGCATAAGTAACATAATAGTAAACAGTTCGACAGTTGACATAATAATGAAGTTATGTTAAGCATTAGGGTGGGTCGAAAATGCTGCGACAAATTTAGGCCGTTGGCCTAAACATGCCGGCCCCCTTTGTGAAGCGAAAAATCTTAATTCCACGTGTTCCGGCCACTATGTTTCAATTAGCTACTTAATTTTAAGAAATTTATCTAATAAACTAAATGTTCTTCGTTTCCGTTGTCCGTGTACCTAAATTCTGTAAAGTAGTACAAAGTGTTATTTAAAGACGTGGGTTTCAAAACTTCATCTGCACTTTTATTCAATAAAAATACGAAAACAATTCAGTGTATATGTATGTGATTCATTATTAACAAAAATAAACTTAACTTCGAAAATAAAGCCTAAGAAAAAACGTTTTTAACATGCGCCTGACAGCACCCACCCGAAAATGGTGTTTGGCGCTAGTAGCGGACCGAGAGTTCCCGCTGGAATGGCACCTAACAACATCTTCGGGAAAACTTCGGCACCTAGCACTAAGCGGACGGGAGCTGCGATGTGAAAGTGAGGATCGGCGAGCTTTATGTTGTTGTATGGCGCTGCGACCGTGGGATCGAGGCTTTTTAACGGCGTTTGTTGCCGATAGTCCCGTACGGCTACCGCGTGCAAGGTGATTGTCGCGGAATTTCCGTGTTTGCCGCGTAGCTTCATAAAACACCCTCTTTGATTGCCGACTGCCGTTAAACTCAGCTTCAGCTCTCGCGCGAGGTCTTCTGCGACAATGGATGTTGCGGCACACGGGTTAATCAACGCTCTTACCAGGTGCAAGCGGTCTCCTGCTTGTACCCTCACTATGGCTGTTGGCGCAACTGCGGTAAGTTTTTGTAGCGGATTCATAGGGGCCTGCACTTGCCAGACCGAAAACCACTTCTTGCAGGGAGGTGGAATGCATGGGATTCCACTCTCCCGTTGTGACGTAGACGCCGTGGGCGGCGGTTGAAATGTCGAGTTTGAGTATGGTACCGATTGTTTCGCGGTTGGAAAGTTCTCGTTTCCAATCCGCTTACCTCTCTTGGCTCATACCTCAAGGGCTTCCAGTTCCACTTCCTCAGCCGAATCCGGATGGAGTGCGATTGACTCCATTCCGGTGGATTCATCTGGGCGGAAAGCGCTAGTTTCCGCTCCAGCGACTGGCACTTCTTCCTCCTCCAGGTCTGGGCGGAAAGCATTTGATTCCGCTCCGACCTCAGACGCATCTAGTGAAAGTGCATCATCACTGTCATTGCCATTTATTGACCTCGTTGGTCGTCGCGGACGTATTGATCCATCGCTCGCGTTGTCAATATGGAGCATGGTGTGGTGTTCTTCGTTACATCGTCGACATCTCCCTGGGTTAGTGCAGTGTGCTGCACGATGTATCCCCGATAAACAATTCGTGCAATAGCGATGGATCAGAACGTCACGCAGGCGTTCTTCTGGTCTTTTGGCACGAAATATTGGGCATACTCTTAAGGGATGCTTGTTGCTGCATAATCTGCACGTCAGCGGGTAATTATTTGCCTCAGCTTGTTTGCGTACATTAGTGAAGCGAGTCATCTTCTGAAATAATTTTGTATGTAGCGAACAGACAAAAATTATCGATTTTGAAATGGCGAGCAATATGGAAAACAAACTAAAACTGCAGTGTCGTGACCCCTTAACGATTGATAGGTGGTTTGACCGTGCATACATGCCTTTATGGTTGATGGGTTGGTACAACAGGGTTGCATGCGGCATGTGAGCGGTTTACCTATCATGACGGCTTTAGAAACTTCTTGCAAATTAAAAACGCTCATTTGGTTTTGAGAATAGCTCTTTTGGAACGATCATCTTGCTCTGTTTCATAAAATTTAAGTATGGCTCGTGAATATGAAGAACGTGAATAATTACGTATTATAAATAATTACGTATTATTTATGTATTCTCCCACCCTATCTATATGAAAATAAATGCAAATTATTTTAAACTATACAAGAACTTCATGGACAATTTTCACATATATATGCGCAAAGTGTGTAACCAGCATAAGGAAAATTGAACGTGTAACAGTGGCATAACAAAGTCGAGGTATACTCTGAAAAGTATCGAATTCATTTTTCTGTTATCGATAGTCATATTCTATTTCCGTGAATGGCCGACTGTCATTCATAAACCACGTTTCTAGTAAATCGCTTGCGTAAGTATATTGTCTGAGTATTTTTGCCTGAATATCACTTAAGTCTTGAATTTTCTTTTCTTTTCAGGACTAGTGAAGTCGAAACAATGGATAAACGCGACAGATAGCTAATTGAGACGTTTTAAATAAAACTCCAACTTATAAAAAGACAATCGCAAACTAATAACCAAATCACGCAAAACTAATTTAACAAAACTGAACCCCAAACCTAAGAAAATTCAGAAGAAAAAGTATAGAAAGCCAAATTCACACAACAAAAAGAAAATCCGTAAAAACGAAGATCCAACACAAAAAACTATCATAAACTCTAAGCGAATAAAACATAACAATCTTAGATAAAGAACGCGAAATAAGGCTGAAGATTCTCGTTGCCGCAGGCGTTTCAGGGATTGACCCTCCCGCGGAAAGGACCATATTCTTTTGCTGTGTGCTTCAGAGTAGGTTTTATTTGGCAACATGTAATGGTGGTACCTGCAACCCCAACACTCATCTGGCCCTACCTGTGCAGCGTAATTTACCCTATGCCAGACATGGGCACTTTTGCCCGTATGGGCTTTTTTGCCCGTATTGGCAAGCGAGCCCATTTCGCGGGCTAGATCAGGGGAAAATCATGGGCAAACGGGAAGGGGGCAACAAATCTTACTAATACACGTATAGCAATGAGAGCCACTGCACACGCATTCTGGAGTAAAAAGGCTCACTCTCCCAAACGTACGCCACATACACTGCTCGTCATTTAAATAGCTCAACTCTTTAATGTTTAGTATTTACACTTTTAATTTTGTTTATTTAATATTCATTACATCCGATTTTAAAACTTTATACAGAGTTAAAAAAATGTCAACAAAGGGGTACAATAAAGTGCAAGTTTCAAGTGTCTGTAAAATAGCGGTGATTTTTGACAATTTTTTTGGTGATAGTGCTGCGCATTTTCTCTCATACAAAGTATGCTCGACAAAACTTTTATATGGAATAAAATGCGCAGCACTGTCAATAAAAAATAAATGAATTTGAAAAATCGGGGCTGTTTTAGAGTCACTTCAAACTTGCACTTAATTACACTATAATTGAATGGGCTACAAAACTGCATATCAGAAATTTTTCTAAAAATATTATTAACTTATTCACTGCAGGTCATTAGGATGGCACACTCCTATGTTGACCTTTTTTAAGAACTGTTTCCAGCTCTCGAGAAAAACGAAAAAATCATATAAAATGCTGCCCAAGAAATGGAAAATAAACTTTCTTTTAAGTTTTAGTTTGTAAAAAATTTAAAAATTGCATTTACCCGAAGAATATGCTATATCGTCACTAGACACGAATAAAGGCGCGAGCTCATAAGTTGACGGCGAAAAAAGACGCATAAAAAAATTTCAGCGTCAAATACTCTTAACATACTTCGCCAAAGTTTTTTATAAGCATATTTTTTCGCAAAATTTTTTTAAACGCTTTTTTTCACCGTCAAAACACCAGCGCGCCTTTATTCGTATGTAGTGACGATATTTTTACAAAAAATTTATATTAAATAAACAAACGGAAAACTGTAAATACTAAGAATTGAAAGGGTGTGCAATTCAAATGACGAGGAGTGTATATGAGCAGATGTGATCACTACCACAAGTAAACGCGAGCTGAAAGCGTGATTGTGTTAGTGTGCCAATTCCGTTTGAATGAATTTGCGTTCGCTTTGTTACGCTCTCGCATGTATTTGCATCAGGGTTGCCACTGAAGAAATAAAATACTTACCATCCACTTGAAAAAAATCTACATAATCTGGAAAGTATCTACCAATAACTTTTTTCTTATTCTCATTTTCGATGTTGGTGTTTCCGACAGGGTAGGAGTATGATGTACTAATGTGGTACGATTTTCCGTCATCCGTTGTCAAATTGGGTTTGGAGACAAACCGGTTTCGGCGTTGTGAAATTTGACAAGGGATGACGGAAAATCGTCCCACATTAAAACTTATTTTTAGTTATTTTAATATAAGATATTGTTTTGTTCTATTTTTTTAGTTATTTCAATAAAAATTAAAATTGTTTAAGGAACTTCTTATTTAACTAATATTATGGTATTTGAGATCATATTAATGGCATCCAAAAGCGAAAGTGATAAAACTAAAAGCAACAACGAAACTTCATCATTTGAAAAAACTTCAAGTGGAGTTATTATCGACAAATAGCGTGACTCAAAAAGCCGATTGATATTTTTTTAATATTCACAATGCCTTTCAAGTAAAAATCTTTTTGCTATTTTTTTTGTATAAGGATTTTTATTGCGTTTTAACCAAACCCATATAAATCAAGGATTAAAGCTATTTACAACATTTAGGAAAATTCAAAATATGTCGTTTAAATTTAGAACTTTTTGCTCTGAATTTTTGGAAAAATTTTGGGTATGCAGTTTTATAGCACATGAGATTTCAGTATGACCAACAATGGGCAGCTAAAAATTCCCATTGATTTAAAAAAATTTGCGCTGGTCTTTTGTGGTTTTTTCATTTAACAATTGCCATTTACAAAAACTGGCTCTGTTTTTTTTTGTTTTTTTCCAACAATCATAGTGTGTAATTACATACCTGTCTAATTTTTTCTTTGGATTAAAATAATCATTTAAGATAGTATTAGGCAATCAAAAGCTCCTCAGGATTCCGGTAAAATGAGTTTTGAATGGAGCACGATATGTTCGCCTTTTATCGATAAAGTATATACATATGTATGTATGTATGTATATAAAAAGTGTGCGTTAAAGCGTTCTAAAATTGATGCAATAAAGAAGACTAAACTTTAGGAAAGGAATATAAAAATAACTAAGAAAAATAAAGCGGGAACTAAAATTATTTATTTTTTCAAACAAAATACTTTAGCAAAAATCTACCCAAATGAGAAAAAATTTACCTTTTTACCAACCCAAATTTTTTCTACTAATTTTGGTAATAATTTACCAAAGTGGCAACCCTGATTTGCATGTGATGCTTACGCTCTTTAAGCAGGCGCTCACTCTCTGTCCATGCTTGTGTATGAGCAAATTTGACATCGATATAACTGTTGCCAACTTTGTGCCTTTCGCAAGAAATTAAGTGCGTTTAGGGAATTAAAAGGCGAAAATTGTTTAGTTTAGCGCTTGTTTTGTTCTTTGGTGCCCTTTTCAAGGCAATTTTATAATAAAAACGTGATTCTATGGTGATATTGTATTTGACTTACACATATGTTAGTGTTTGGCCGAGCTTCTCCTCTGGATAATATGCTCCAAGATAATCCAAACGCAATATTTTCACACAGTCTCTATCACGGAATCCATAGAATATTCTGCTAATTAGCTGGGTGTGCGCATTTGTACAAAAGTAAGCAATTGCATGAAAATAAAGCCTCTAGAAAAACCAAGTTTTGGAAATTGTTTTACGAATAAAAAAACATTTTGCAAATTAAATTTATTAAATTGATTAACTGCGCATAGTTGGAAATATTTACAAGTTTCATTGTGTGATTACTTAAAATATTTGAACATACAGCTTTATATGCGAAAATACCATTAAACACAGCAACACAAAATTGGTGTTTTTTTTGGGGGGAAAATTGCGCTATTTTCAGTATTTTGGTGCTTTTTTAAATAAAAAACTTGGCGATCAGGGCTGCCAACTTGGCTCAAACGTGCCATTTTTGGCACTATTTTACTTGAAATGGCACTGAATTTTTCAATTTTGCACAAAGTGCCAAAATGGCACTTTTAAAAAAAATCCAAATTTAAATTCATTTTTGTGAAATCCTTTGCGTGTACTTCTTTTTCTCAACTAAAATTGTCTAATTTCTATAGTGTATACAACTGGTTTATCTTACTTTGACATTGGGCTTTTGTTTTAATTTGTCTAATTTTAATGCTAATGGGAAGAACTAAAGAGAATGACACCTTTTTTGGCACTTTTAATTTTCTATTTGGCACGTTTTAGCACTTTTTTATGCTCAATATGGCACTTCATAGCTATGTATGTTTGGCAGCCCTGTTGGCAAATTTGATCACTGGCTGACCTTCACCGAGCGCTCTTTGCTGGGTTCGGACTACAAAAATGGAAGTATTCGTAGTAGATGTGCATTTCTTATCTTTATAAAAAACAATTCATTTCTCCTCGTATCCTTGTACAAATAAGGAGCTAAAGCGGTCTTATAAGGGTCGATATCTGTAGACTGGAAAATCGACCAGCTAGTGGTTGAGATGTCATTTACACGGGTGTATTTTGGTTGAACGACAAAAATCCACTAGAAAATCGACCCGTGTAAAGGCGCCTTAATCCAGCGAGCAATTAACATTAAAGTTAAAATGCCTTGGTTAAAATTAATAAAAAGTTATTTCATTCTTTCTTTACCGGGACAATTGTTACATCTGTGGGCAACGACGCAATTACAGAACTTTAGACAGAGCAATGTTTTTCGATCGGGTTCAAATCGGGCGATTGTGAGGGCTTGTTCACGAATTCAAGTGTATTTGCAAAGTTGCTGTAGCTCACCAATGTAACAATCGTGTCGATAAAAAGGTAAAATATAACTTTTAGTTTGCTATTAAAAATCCCACCTCCTTTCTATTTGAAGAGTAAATTTGTTGATGCAACAAAACGGAGCAGATTTTCGTTGAGCGAGTAGAGGACTAGGTTTCAAATTTTTTCGACAAAACGGAACAAATCTACTCCTATCGGAGCGAAGTCCGAACGATGGCTTATTGTGTATATGAGGAAAATGTATGCTCTTTGTTTGGTACACAAAGTCAGTATTACCGCAGTAGAGGTGCAAAACTATAGATAGTCAGACCATCGATAGTTTTCGAGATTATTTTCAAAACTATCGATATATCGTCGATAGTATCGTATTTATATGGTTTTGGCTCAATTTTCGTATGAAGATTTCCTTAAAAATATATTTCGAAACTACGTTTGGATATTCTTGTAAACTGCTGTACACTTTTTTTAATTGTTTAACCCTTAAGTTAGAAGTAAAGTTATTGAAAATTTGAAATGAATTGAAATGGAAAAAAATTGGGCATACTGAAATTTTATATTTGTGGTTTTAGATATCCTCCGTCATATATAAGGTATTCATCAAGTAAATTTCAATTTTAGAAGAAGAAACCATTTTTTATCTGAGAAGTAATGGTTTGTATTTACCTTTTCATAAATAATAAATAGTGGTGGTAGATAATATGGAAAGTTTTGGTATAAATTAATTTGTATCAGTTTTTTAGCGGTATTTTAAAAGATGCAAGGTTTTGCGTCATTTTCGAAATTTGACATTACTCTTTTAAAAAAGTAGCAACCAAATTTTTAGTTCAACTTGGATGTTTAAGAGAAACGAAAAGAAGAAATAAAACTAAAATAAATACCGAATCACATGTCTGTCGGACTATCGATAGGACCAAAAAACAATCGATAGTAGGGAAAAATAAAAAACATCGATACTATCGATAGTGCCATCGATAGTTTTGCACCTCTATACCGCAGCCGTACTGCGATGAACATGATGTCGGTGGGATATAAATAATTTTTTCGCAACTTTTCATACCCTTCATCCCGTAAACTGTTTTTCCCTTTCTCCAGCCCGCGCTCGCACTTTCGCTACTGCGCGGGCAAAAAAGTGCCCATGTCTGCCCTATGCTAAATTCTAGACCGGTGTTTAACCCGATGAATGCATTCGTGCTATAAGGTGGAGTCGTTTTAATGTTCTTACCACATTGCGCTAACTTACCATGGAATGTAAAAGAAACGAAATGAGAGAACGTGTATATATAGGAAAAAAAATAAAATAAATTCTGTGTATACTTCGATATGGACTCTAAGTTTTTTGAGAAAAAAGAACCAATATATAGCTTAACATTGTTAACTCAAACTTTATTGCTTCGGATAGAATTTGTGGAATATTGACATAAGCGAAATTTGTGACTTCTAGATTAGAATTGATTAATAAAAAACACCAAAGTTCTTTGTGAAGATTGGTATGAAGTTCAATAAAATATTTTTCGAAATTCACGTCTGTGACTTGGCATTTCTATTGTTGCGTGTCGAGCGGGGGCTTATAAAAAAAATCAGTTCGGAAATGGAGAGGAGATGGAAAGGTGAAAATATGAAAACGTGTGCATGTAACTGACGGTGGGGGCAGGATTTCTGGGATTATCGGTTATCCACTAGCTGTGCGTCCGGGTAATTATCTTAACCGGCAGGCGTGCGAGCATACGTAGATAAACCAGAATGAGCTCCAGCAGATAAAGCAATTAAGCTCCCGTGCTGTAATGAAGCCAAGACAGCTCCCTGAAACAAATTAAGGCATCTACGAGAATTCAGCAGAGACTGGTAAGTTTTTCTGAGTGGTATTGTAACTTATAGTAATCATTTATCAAGCATGTATGTAGGGAGGGTTACGACTATGGCTGGGGCTCCATTATTTGCCTGCTGCTATACATTTCTATTTTCGTTGCAATATATATACCTTTTTTTGTTTAATACTCCGATCCCTGTTGATGCTTTTTGATGAGAGGTGGAATTCTTAGAAATTAAAGGAAGTGGGATTAATTAAGTCTTCGAGAATCTATGATAAAAACCGTTCAGGCGTCGAATTAATATTGGCTTGTAGCTTAGGTAGAGGATGTTGTTTCATCAGTCTCTGGAGCGTTGGGTGGTAGCAATACCAGTTTGACAAGCGGTCTTGTCACTCTGCCCTTTTCACGTCGACAACACGAACCCGATTGTCAGAACCTGGGTGCAAATTAGCCACCCTTTCTAATCTCCATTCGTTAGGTGGAAGATTATCCTCTTTTATGACCACCATATCTCCCACTTTTATGTTGGATTTAGGATGTTTCCACTTTATCCGTTTCTGTAGTTCGGTAAGGTACTCCGTTTTCCACCTCCTGCAGAAGTTCTGATGCAAGGCTTTCAGTTTCTGCCAACGATTGCCGATCGAGGCTGGGTTTTCGTTCACATCTAGTTCTGGTGGAGCCAAGATGTGTCCGCCTACCAAAAAATGACCTGGAGTTAAGCGCTCAAGGTCAGATGGTTCATTGGAAGCCGGGCTCAGTGGACGTGAGTTGAGACACGACTCAACTCGGCATAGTAGTGTTGAATTCCTCAAATGTGTACTTCATATTAGACGCGATCTTTCTAAAGTGGTTTTTCACACCTGCCTCCCACAGACCACCCATGTGCGGAGCTGCGGCAGGTATGAAATGCCAAGTCAATGCCTGATGGGCATATTTTGATAACGTATTAGTCCGCGCTTCGGATAGAAATGCCTTTAGTTCCGCTTTTAAAGCCCGTGATGCTCCTACAAAGTTTGTCCCATTATCTGAGTACACATTTTTTGGGCACCCTCGTCTGGAAACGAATCTGGAAAATGCTGCTAAAAACGATTGAGTACTCAAATCGCTTGTGGCCTCTAAATGAATGGCCGTGGTAGAAAAGCAGACAAATGGACACACATAACCCTTTGAAATTCGGCAGCCTCGTCCACGATAACTCTTAATGTCGAATGGTCCAGCAAAATCCACCCCAGTATTGGTAAATGGTCGCGAAAAAGTTGTTCGCTCTTGTGGAAGAATCCCCATTAGTTGGCCTTGCGCGCGTTTTTTATAGATAGTGCAGATCTTGCAGTTATGGATTGTGGACCTTATCATCGTTTCACCTTCGGAATCCAATACTGCGTTCGTATGAGACGCAACATTAGTTGATTCTCACCATGGAGAGAAGCTTCATGGATGAATTGGACAATCAGGCGGGATAATCTACAATTGTATGAGAGTATTACTGGATGCCGTTCGTTGTACGCTAGATCCAGAGATGTACCAAGACGACCCCCCGTCCGCAGCACATCATCTTTATCCAGAAACGGATTAAGAGGGAGTATTTCACTCTTAGACTCGATGCATTCTGTAGTTTTCAGTTTTGCGATGTCTGCTCCGTAATGTTGCTTCTGAGAAAGTTTAATCAGGCGAGTAGTCGTTGATTTAATTTCATTAGATGAAATTAAGCAAGATTCCGACTGAAAAGAAGCTTTTGTCTTCGGATGGGTTCTTTGAAAGAAACGCAATATATAAGATATCACCCTCAAAGCCCTCGGTAAACTAGAAAACCGGTCAAGAATGTCATTGATTTTGTCTGTCGATGTTGTTGCATGAACGTGCACCCTTTTTTCCTCANATCATGGATTTTGTCTGTCGATGTTGTTGAATGAACGTGCATCCTTTTTTCCTCAATGCTCGTGGTGAAGTCTGTCTCTTGGGTAGGCCATTTTTCCCTATTTTCTTGTAGCCAAGAAGGTCCCTGCCACCACAAAGAATTTTTGACCAATTTGTTCGCCAGTATGCCTCTGCTTGCTAAATCTGCGGGATTCGTAGCTGAATCGACGTGAAGCCAGCTCAAGTTCCCTACTTTGTCTATGATTTTTGTAATTCGGTGGGCAGCGAAGGTAGACCACGAACATGGGGGCTTGCATATCCACGCCAGAACAATCGTCGAGTCAGTCAGTATGTTTAGGTGGCCTAATTCAAGATTTTTGGTGAATGATTCGACTATTTCTGACAGTAATACCGCCCCGCAAAGTTCTAATCTAGGCAAGGAATTGGATGCGTCGCAGAATCCGTGAATCTCTACCTTTTCCTTTGGTGAGAAAGATACCCACCGTGGTATCCTTATATTATTGATTTCCTGATAATTTTTCGTGAAATTCTGCCATCTATCTAGTATTGTTGGGGACACCGTCTCGTCCCAGTCTGTACCCTATAACCATATGCTCTGCATAAGTATTTTCGCAACAACTATCATTGGAGCTAGCCAACCTAATGGGTCAAAGAGTTTAGGGATGGATGGATTGACGTTATCTTCTATTGGCTTGGCTATAAAATAAAATTGGTCGGAATGCGCGTTCCACCTTATACCTAGTACTTTTACACAGCTTGTCTCCTCAAACTCTAAGAAATTTTCACTCAGAAGATGTGCTTTTGGTATGCCTTGCAATATTTTATTGCAATTCGAAGTCCATTTTCTAAGTGGAAAACCAGCTGATTTTAAAACTGCAGAAATCTCATCCCTGGCTTTTATCGCCGAGTCAATAGTATGTCCACCGGCAAGAACGTCGTCGACATACATATTTCTCCGTAAAATGTTCGAGGCTATAGGATGGAGGCTTTCTGAGTCATCAGCTAGCTGGAGCAATGTCCTTATCGCAAGATAAGGAGCACAATTTATACCGAAAGTCACTGTCTTTAGTTCGTAAATACTAATTGGTTCGTTTGGACACGTACGGAAAACTATTCGTTGGTACTTCGTTTGGTTGGCGTCTACAAGAATTTGCCTATACATCTTCTCAATATCGCTATTGAAGACGTATCTAAAAAGTCTCCAGCGGAGAATCAACACTGGTAAATCAGACTGAAGCACTGGCCCTGGAAGAAGAATATCGTTCAGGCTGACACCATTGGCTGAAGACGACGAAGCATTGAAAACCACCCGAACCTTTGTCGTAGTACTCTCTTCTTTTACCACAGCGTGATGTGGTAAATAGTAGCTGTCGACTGCATCGGCCGACTGAATTGCATCAATTTTAGACATATGACCCATTGTCTCGTATTCCATGATGACTCTGCTGTATTCCCTCTGTAAGTCNGATGACTCTGTTGTATTCCCTCTGTAAGTCTGGATTTTTTCTAAGTCGAGTTTCGTTCTTGTAAAATTGAGAAAACGCGATTTTGAGTGATGGCCCTAAGTTGATATCAGCAGGGAACTCCGCCTTGAAAGGAAGCGACACGATGTACCTCCCATCTGGATTCCGCTGTGTTGTACGCTTGTAAAGCTCCTCGCACTTTGCTTCCTNAGTCAATAGTATGTCTTCCGGCAAGAACGTCGTCGACATACATATTTTTTCGTAAAATGTTCGAGGCTATAGGATAGAGGCTTTCTGAGTCATCAGCTAGCTGGAGCAATGTCCTTATCGCGAGATAAGGAGCACAATTTATACCGAAAGTAACCGTCTTTAGTTCGTAAATACTAATTGGTTCGTTTGGACACGTACGGAAAATTATTCGTTGGTACTTCGTTTGGTTGGCGTCTACAAGAATTTGCCTATACATCTTCTCAATATCGCTATTGAAGACGTATCTAAAAAGTCTCCAGCGGAGAATCAACACTGGTAAATCAGACTGAAGCACTGGCCCTGGAAGAAGAATATCGTTCAGGCTGACACCATTGGCTGAAGACGACGAAGCATTGAAAACCACCCGAACCTTTGTCGTAGTACTCTCTTCTTTTACCACAGCGTGATGTGGTAAATAGTAACTGTCGACTGCATCTGCTGACTGAATTGCATTAACTTTAGACATATGGCCCATTGTCTCGTATTCCATTATGACTTTGTTATATTCCCTCTGTAAGTCTGGATTTTTTCTAAGTCGAGTTTCGTTCTTGTAAAATTGAGAAAACGCGATTTTGAGTGATGGCCCTAAGTTTATATCAGCCGGGAACTCCGCCTTGAAAGGAAGCGACACGATGTACCTCCCATCTGGATTCCGCTGTGTTGTACGCTTGTAAAGCTCCTCGCACTTTGCTTCCTCAGCTGTTGCAGTTTTATCTCGTGGAAGATCCTCAAGTTCCCAAAAAGAGCTTAGCTGTTTGTCTAGGGCCACTTCATTGAAGAACGATACTCTATTATCGTTGGTTGAGTTGACTGCATCAGCACGACCAGTCAGTATCCAACCGAACACTGTTTCTTGTGCCAGAAGGGTACTAAGAACATTCTTCTTAATGCCACTCAAGATTATATGGGGATATATGTCCTCTCCCAAGACAAGATCGACTTGCTCATTTACATAAAACCTTTTATCTGCCAGGATGAGATCAGAAAAAGCTTGTTGTGTTAGTGCGCTAATGTCGCAAGTTGGCAAATTCCCGGTAAGAGTTGGTAGCATCAATTGAAATGAATGGGTCAATCGGTGAACGCCACTGTATAGAACACGCTTCTTTTACCTGTGCAGAAACCGTATTATTGATGCCCGAAACTTGAGCATGCATTTTCTTTGTAGGCAAGTTTATTCTGCGTCTGAGCCTCTCCGTAATGAAGGAACACTCAGAGCCAGAATCAATAAGAGCTCTAGCAGCATAGTTTTTGCCATTATAATGAATAGTAACCCGAGCAGTGCCGAGTAAAACGCCTTTGCTAGTATTAGCGTGATGTGATTGCACCTTTTTTACTTGTTTACTTTTCTCCTTTGAAGCTTGATTCCTCAATTGTGCCTGTCTGGAGGTTGATGGTAAATTGTCGGCAAGATTAGAAGTATTTTCCCTGGTAGCTGTTTTAGGCGGTGCTGTCTGATTGTGTAGGAGCGTATGGTGTCGAGAATGGCAATTGGCGCAGTTGTAAGAACTCGTGCATTTCGACACCGAATGTCCGAAAGACAGACAGTTAAAACAGCTATTGTTTGTTTTTACAAAGGAGATTCTATCAGCTACAGACATCTTCAGAAATTTTGGGCACATATGAATTCTATGCTCGTTGCTTTGGCACATTTTGCACATGTATTTGGCGACACTAGTTTGAAAAACGCCAAGTTTCTTGTGAGAAGGTTCAGAGGAATGCTTATGACTTGGCACTTTTGAAAACTTCGAAGTCTTGATTCCTCTTAAACCTGAAACCGATTCTAACGTTTGAAACCTGCTTGAAAGGAATCGGTCCATATCTGACCACTTGGATATTCCTGTTTTATTTTTTACCGATTGTTCCCACAGCGAAAGGGTTTCCTCAGGTAGTTTAGTAGAACACAGATACGTAATAATAGGGTCCCAGTTTGAAATGTCAATCTGGTGACTCTCTAGGGATGATATACAATTATTAATATCCCTTTGTAATCTCTTTANTCTACCGATTGTTCCCACAGCGAAAGGGTTTCCTCAGGTAGTTTAGTAGAACACAGATACGTAATAATAGGGTCCCAGTTTGAAATGTCAATCTGGTGACTCTCTAGGGATGATATACAATTATTTATATCCCTTTGTAATCTCTTTACTGAGCTTCCACATTCGCTCTCAACTGTATTCAAGTTGAAGAGAATCTTCAACTGAGTGTTAACTAGGATCCTCTTATTTTCGTATCTATCGCAAAGATTCTTCCAGGCTGTGTTAAAGCCTTCATTCGTTAAGTCGCATTTCTTGACAATTTCTTTGGCTTCACCCTGCGTTTTTTGATTCAGATAATAAAGCTTCTGTATGGGTGTNATTCTTCCAGGCTGTGTTAAAGCCTTCATTCGTTAAGTCGCATTTCTTGACAATTTCTTTGGCCTCGTCCTGCGTTTTCTGATTCAGATAATAAAGCTTCTGTATGGGTGTAAGCCGTTTGTTCAAGATATAAATTGCCGTGAACATGTCACGAAAAGTTGGCCACGACAGATAGTCACCTTTAAAAACGTCAATATCGCAAGGTGTAAGATGCAAACTATGCGACGCGAGTGACATCTCTTCACTTTCCTTTTCTGATTTTTCCAACTTTTCGGAATATTCGTTAATTTTTGTCATACACCGGACAAATGCTGCATAGCAGATCTTACTTTTCTTTCTTATAGCGCTAAGATCTTTAGCACTAGTTGAGTCAGTAGTCAGAACTTCGTCAAAGAGTGCTTTGGCTTTCTCTCACAGTACACTACGCTCGCTTTGCTGAATTTTCAGAGAATGTTTGGTGTGCTCACCTGTGGGAGTGCTCAGAAATTCTGTGTCAAACTCAATGACCGAATCTGCTAACCGGGTGTATGTTTCCATTTTATTTAATTTTTCCACTTACTTACGAAATAACAACTTCCCAAGGAAATTTTGGAAGTATCACTATGAGAGACTGACTCAAGAAAAGCCGATTTTCCAACCGTAAATGTAGCACACGAAGAAAATCCTATGTCAAGGTAACCCAAAACTATATACCCAATGTATATAAGCAGAATGCACCACCAAAATACCACCAATTCAACCACAAAGTAACAAAAATTCTCTAATTTTCCTTCAAATTGTATCTGTAAACTTTCTATGTTTATTCACACCGATTTAGCAATATAAATGCGTTTTAAGAATACGTATGTATGTATGTTTGTTTGTTAACAAGAAATTGGTCGCCAACCAAACCAGTGATTCTTATGTACAACCGCTTTATACGACAAGTGCAAATAAATAATGTATATCGAAAACACAGCAATTTAGCTAATACGGAATAGTCCCAAAATATGTATTGGTTTTTTAATAACTTAAATGCAAACGCGAAAGTGATTTTGTGAAATGGAAATATTGCAAGTGCCAAAGTTCGGTGCAGTGAAAAGTTTGGTTATGTAAACCCAATACAAGTGCAATGTTGTTGTTGGCAAATTTCGGAAGTAAAATGCAAGTCACCAAGGAAAATATGATTAATAAAATTAAACTATTTGAATTAATCACCGTAAAGAAACTTCTTGCAAATTGTGTCGCGAAAATTCACAAGGAAAACAAAACACCGCCTTTTTTTTAACGGACTTCCAAAAAAGGAGGAGGTTATCAGTTCGTCGGAATATGTTTTTTTTTTTTTTTTTTTATGTATGTTACCGCATAACTTTGCACCACATCAACCGATTTCAGAGGTCTCCCATACTAATTTGGTTTAGATCCGATCATTGGATCATGAAATATATAGATATATATATATTTTTTTTAAGTCGGTTTTTTTTTTGCTAAAAATTACTTGTTTATATACCCGATCGCACATGTTTAATATTGAAATGGCTGTAGCGCCCACAAATGTATGTACATATATATGCGCGTGTGTGTTTGTCACTTAGCACTTCGGTTGCAATTAAAACTATAAATTTTCACAAAATCACTCGCGATTTCTTAATTATTAACCAAATAAATGTTACACAAGATAATCTAAGTCCAGTGAAATTTGGACCACGTGCCTTTAATTTAAAAAATTTTATGCTTTTATTTATTAACAGGTGTCGGTGTTCGTGTATATGTGTTGGTGCTGTTGATGCTGGAAGCTCCTGTGGTCGCTTGGTGCAAAAAATTTGTAGCTGCTGCAAATACACGGCTGCTTCAGATTGGCTCAAAATCCTCAGATTGGCTCAAAAAGCTGGGCGCTGGCAAGTAGATGTTCAAATATTACGGCGTTGAAGGACCCGTATGTTAAACCGGCACAACGCTTGAGCAAGGTCGTGGCCGATTTAATTTGTTGGAATGAGAAATAAAGCAAAACGTTTGTATTAATATTAAATATAAATTCGTGTTTATTCAATATCGATATTGGTATTAATATATGTATGTATATATTTGGTTTTACAGGTTACCTTTGATTTGACTCAGGAACACAATGGCTGGAACACGTCCTCTTGGATTCACTCTCGGAAAACGAGTAAGTCACCGGTTTAAATTTCTTATTACTGTTGCCTGTCGAACTGTTTATTTACCGAAGGGACATTTTAGCATAAGTAACATAATAGTAAACAGTTCGACAGTTGACATAATAATGAAGTTATGTTAAGCATTAGGGTGGGTCGAAAATGCTGCGACAAATTTAGGCCGTTGGCCTAAACATATTGCAATATGGCTGTCAAAAGAAAGAGGTTTACAAAGGCTTACAGCTGAAAATATTTAATTTAAACTTTAACTTAATTTAATTGATAGCATAAATTAAATATTGCAATATTGGCATCAAATAAAGAGGCTAGGAACTTTTAATGCCGAAAATATTTTTAGGGGATTTGCTAACTGCTTGAAAATTTTTATTTATTTTAATTTTGTAAAATAAATGAAATATTACAATACGGACATTAAACTAAAGATGATTAGGTAGCTTACTTTTGAAAATATTTTTGAAGCGAGTTGCCACATTATTTGAAAACTTTCATTTAGTTAAATTTATAAGATAATCTAAATGTTGCCATATAGGTATCAAACGAAAGAATTTGAGAATATCAAAATTGCAACAGGCCGATATCTGTACATAAGAGATGTTAAAGAAAAATGAATAGGGGATTTATTACATCAACAGAAGCTAAATCTAAAATTTTTATGATTTTGGTCTGTCTGTCTGTATGTTTGTAAGCGCATCACGCAAAAACTAAAGTATGGAATTAAATGCAGTTTTCACCGATGTACATATTGCTAGAGTTCTAATTGAAAATATAGAAACCATTTTTTGTTTGTTTGTTTTAGTTTATCGTCGATCATTATTCCTAGGTATTTGAATGTATTAACTTTTTCCAGTGTGTCGTTGTTTATATTTAGAGTTAGCATACATACATGATGCATACATTGCAAATGCATTGGAAAAGGGGCGTGGTACCTTCCAAACAAACTGAACTTCTCATATAGCTTAAATATCTCTGGAACCTCTTACGCTAACTTCTTGAAATTCGACACAGCTACATACATATGGCGAAAAGTGGTAAGTAATGGAAAAAGGGGCGTGGCACCCCCATGCTTCTCCTTTCACTTATCTCTGGAAACGCGCACGTTAACTTTCTGAAATTTGGCACAGCCACATACATATGTTATCAATACCGTACTTATGGCGAAAAGTGGTAATCATTGGAAAGGCTGGATCGATATACATTTACTTAAACGCGTAAGTATCATTCCATTGGGAACCATTTTCTCCTAGATTTCTAAATCCCGTTGAACTATTGTTGCTTTGTTTTTAATTTTTAGTAAACGGTAAAATTTATATGAAAATTTTGAAGAATATTATCTACATACCTATTTGCATAAAATGATAGCCGTTTTCGTTGTTCGGACTAAACTCAAAAACCACTGAATAGAGTTCCGTCAGATTGTCGGAGGTTATCTTACATACATATATGGTCCTATTACAAGCTACTAAATAGAAAACTCATTAGGTGGTGCTGGAGTAGAGCTATTTATAAAAATTGTATTTATTCACCGATTTCGTTGAAATTTGAAATGTGAGCTATGTACCTGTATGATGTAAAATTCTTTTGATAAAAATTGATCCGATGAGTGCCGCTGGAGTCGAGGTTGAAATTCATAACAGGTTATCATTTTATGGTAAGCAATGGTTTTGCAGAAAATGGACCCAATGGATGGAGCTGCAGCCAAAATGTATAGAAACCCCATGTGGTTGGTCTGCTTTGGCCCTATGTTTAAGTTATACGAATTTAGTAGCAGAAGGATGGGGCTAAGTTTGTCTGACGCCCTCATGCACGAACATGCGATCTGACATCTACCTAGAAATCAGTTCATAAATATTACCACGAATTGTAGAAGTGACGAATTAACAAGGAAAGATCACCTTAGTTATATCAATTGCTTCATTTGAAAGATACTTAAGAGATCACACGATTCATTTAGCCAACTTTTCATCCTGTGGGACAGCGAGGATTCTTGGCCCTCCTATAACAGAAAACGCACTTTTGTGCTTTTGATTTTCCTTATAAGAACTTTTATTGGCATATGCATCGCACCAATGTTGTAGTTGCAAGATCATAGAAAAAGATTACGCATGCTTGGCAGATAAGGAAATAAGACCCTCGGTAAAGCTCATGACACCGAAAGGAATTGGTATTCCATATGGCATCACAGCGTTACTATTATTGGCCTATGTGTGAGGAGGATACTGCGCCTTAATGGTTTCAACTTAAACCAAAAAATTTGACTTTACAGACTATTTTTGCTTTTAAACGCTCTTTTGCATTGGCCAACGCAAAAGTTCTAATTAGGCACCGCGAAGTAAGCGGGCATTGGCTAGTACTAAATAAAAGTGAAAAATAAAAATTAGCTACAGGGCTATCTAAAAGAAGTCAGTAAACAAAATATCAAAAAGCTATTAAAGTGCTTAAGTGAAACTAATCAAAAAATAATCAAGCGACAAATAAATGATCCATGCAGTGTTGTGAGTAAAAATAACCACTTTTCGTCTGCATATTTTTCATTGTTTATTTCCAGGATGGATTCGCTTCAGGAAAACGTAACGAGATTGACTGGTGCAGTTAACGCACTTATGGACCAGCTGAATGGTATAGAGAGGCGTGTATCAATCTTGGACACACTTCAAAACAGGATCGCTTTGATAGAAGCTGCTACACCGTAGCTAAATGGAGTGGAAGCAGAAGTACAAGTTCAGACCCGAGCTCCAGCAATGGAGGCGGAACTGAGGGATATCTTGAGACTTCCAGAATCTGTGATGGAGCTAAAGGTGTTCAACGGTAATCCAACGATGTTTGTGTTATGGGTGCATGCTGTCGAGAGCATCCTTACTGATTTCGAGCTGGTAAAGGGTAAGCCAATCTATCGTACGATTTTAAAGCACATTCGCCAAAAGAAACGGGGGCCCGCTGATACTGCCCTCATATCCTATAGTATTTTTGACACTGACTGGACTGCCATGAAGGAGTGTCTATCACTCCGTTACGCCGACAAAGGCGACATACGCACCCTGGAGTACCAACTCCACCAACTCTCCCAAAAGGATTCGCGGCTCGATGACTTCTATGGAGACGTGAATCACCAATTTGCTTTAATTATAAATAAACTCAAAACTGAGAAATACTCTCAGGAGACAGTACAGGTACTAATAGACACGTAAAGAAATCGTGCGCTAGATGTGTTCATCCGTGGATTGAATAGGAATCTTTTAAGGATGCTCCTGGTTCAGCGTCCTAAGAATCTACCTGAGATTACAAATTTGAGGAACTACACGGAACATACTGCACGGTTTAATAACCGTATTGTCGCACCGATGAATATAATGCCATATCGCATGCATGGTTTGGATGGTAACAATTCGCCTCCACTTCCGCCAAGGACAACATGGCGTCCCCAAGAGCGACGATATCCCTTTGAAAAACGAGTTGGACACACTACTTCAAGGCCAGATCCTCCGTCAACCTCTCAACCACCCGTCGAGAAGATGGACGTAGACCAGTCGGTCCAATCGCGCAAAGTGAACTACATGAATAGACCGAATCCCTTTAAACGAGGTGCAAGAACAGATAATATTCCGCGAAAACAGCAAAAGCTGTTCAACATAGAGATGGACGATAACAATGACGGAGCGCCTAACTACTTGCAGATTGCACAGGCGGCACAGGAGGAGAATTTTTTTATCCAACGGCCATCTAGCGAACCTAACTTAGAGTACGTACTCCCAGACGGCCGCACTTTAGATTTTCTTGTCGACACTGGAGCCAATAAAAACTTCATAAAGCAAAAGGTCGTCAAGCAAGTCGAACCAGTAAGATCAGCGGGCGGAAGTATCCCGATAGAGGAGAAAATAAAATTGAATTTTTTTAAGGACATAGGCGTTGACTCTGACATAAACGTCTTTGTGCACCCAGGATTAACCTCATTTGACGGAATTATATAAGGGACGATACACTTAGGGACATCGGTGTGATAGTGGACAGAAAATTTAATATTCTAAAGGTTAACGAATTTAAAATCCCGCTGAAGGCTCGCGGTGGATACAAGTGAACTATATCTTGTCTAAGGACATCCCTGTTGAAACGGAAGAAAAAGTGAACAAACTAGTAGCTAAATATAGCAACCTTTTCCTAACTATTAATGGGAAGGAATAAGTAGACACTTGCGTACGCGCAGAAATTAAAACATCAATTTCTGAATCAGTTTATAGCAAAATCTATCCTTATCCTTCTTGCATGAGAGAAGAGGTCGACCGGCAGGTGAACTAGTTGCTGAAAGAGGGAGCTATGCGACCATCAAAGAGTCCATACAACTCTCCTATTTGGGTGGTTCCTAAGAAACGTAAATCAAATGGGGAGAAGCAGTGCCGTATCGTAATTGACTACAAAAGGCTTAACGCTGTAGCGATCCCCGACACCTATTCTATCCCTGACATAAACGCTACTTTGTGTAGCCTTGGCAGCTCCTATGCTATGTGTACATCGACGATATAATTGTGTTTGCTAAGGATGCTGACGATCATTTGAAGAATGTCGAAATGGTATCTTCTCGATTGTTGGAACCCAATCTAAAAGTGAATTTAGAAAAAACCTACTTCCTGCAAACTGAAATTGAATTTTTGGGGTACATCATCACTCCCGAAGGAGTTCGTCTTGACCCAAAAAAGGTTGAGGCTATGAATTTAATTTTGCCACCATTCGATTATATCGATAACAAAATCGATAAAAATATCGATTATTATATCGATAGGTTCCGAAGATATCGATAGTAAAATAAATACAAGTTTCGATAAAAAAGTCGATACAAATATCGATTTTTATATCGATAATTCCCGAGAATCCCGAAAATCTCTAATTTCCCGAAATAGTTCGCAGATTGAGTCTCTGTGCCTCTATCTATATCCTTTTCTCTACAACTACCTTTATTTTAATCTTTCTTCCTCTATCTTCATATTTACTTTTGTCGGTATCCTCATCCTCCTCTTTGTTTTTACTTTTATGTTTATAATTTTCTTCATATACATATTCCCCTTCACCTTTCCCTTATATAAGTAAAGTGTTTGAATTTACCTTGGTCTTCATTTTTGCCTTTATCTTTACGCAACTTTGTTTTTGTTTTTATTTTTACCTTTGCCTTTATCCTTTTCGTTATCTATATACGTACTCACCTTTACTTTTATTCTTGGATTGATCTTTTTCTTTGTGTTGTTTCACTTCAAAAAGTTTTCGCGTATTGTGCATACATGTGTTCATACATATATGTATGTAGGTACATATAAAATATGTATAGACATTAGAGATGTTAATTTTTCGGCCTTTTCCGATCCCGGGATTTTCGGGCAGTGTCACAATCCCCGGATCCCGGGATTAGTCCCGGGTTTAGATATTCATTACTTTTCGAAAAAATTGCTTCCATGTTGTTTGAGAAACTTTCCGACCATGAAATAAATAATAAATAGATGGGTTTGAAACCTACTTTTTTATTTAAAGCGGCGTTTTTATTTTGTCTCTTTGACCGCAGGATTTATTTTGAAGGACTTTGTAATTTCAAAGATATGATTAATTCCAAAAATTTTTAAAAAAATTCAATGCAATGTAGAATGAAAATGTGGGTTGCAAATGCAATAGGAAATTTCTTTAGACCTTAAAAAATATAAACTTTTTGGACTCACAACGATGAATAGGTAATTTTTAAGCTGACAAAGTTAGAAGAACGAAATTCGAGGATGTTATCGAGCTTATATAAGCTCTTAACATTTAATTTTTTTCAAAAACAAATATAGCGAAATTTCAAGGATAAAATTTTAAAAGACATTTCAATATTTACCAGCCCTTCTGCACCAGAAACTTGAATCTGTTTAAATTTTGCAGGATTTCCTCATTAATTTTATACCCATACTTCTTCTCTAAGCACATTTCTCTAAATTTTTTTAATCATTTCATTGTACGGCAAATCAACTTTTTTTTCTGGGTATTGGATCAAACCAATTTTTTTTTAACAGCCTGAGAGATAAGGTAAAACAGTGATTTCTCCATTTTTCGAAGTTGACCTCCGAAAACCCATTTAAATGAAAAAATACCTTTTTCTATAAAAAAAATATTTTAAACAAAAAAATACTAACAGTTTTTTAAACAATTGTTATCGTTGTTAAGACGATTAAATCTCCTTTCTTCTGATATGCATATTTGTATACTGCGTATATAAACATTTGAGAAAAAACACATGTAAAAGAAAAAATACCAATTTTTTCTAATCGGGGATTTACATTCCTAGTTCTTATGCAGAAGAGTGTATTTTTGTACAAAACGAAATTAAATTTTATCTTCCTTAATATTTCTTGTTTAGCACCATGTTTTTACACATATGTACATATGTACATATGTATATACATACATGTGCATGTAATGTTGCATAACAAGCCAATTAGTTCAATTATTTGTTTTCGTTTGTTTTGTTAACTCCGTTAAATTAACTGATTTTATGAATTATCGGCACCGGCATCGGCCGATTCCTTCCCCATAAGCCGATTAATCAGCATCGGCATCGGTATCTGAAAAAAAAAAATTGGAATCGGTCGGACTCTAAAAATTTGTGCACGATAATATTTCTATTGCTCCAAAGAACCGATATCCCAAAAATTAAATTTATATCTGCAAATCATAAGTTGCAAGAGCACTTTAAAGGCTCAAAACCGAATTGGTTATTTTCTAGAGTGAATCATTCGATAGGTTTCGAATTTTATCTTTGCAACACCACACCTTTCTTTGAAATTGCTTTATTAGTTCTCGTGTAATAAGCGTTTTGAACACAGCCTCTATATCGAAACGTAAGACGTATTCAACGTCCAAAAACTTGAAAATTGATCGCAAAAATGTATACGCAAAAAATATACGGTGGCGAGAATGTCAATAGGGAAGAGAAATTTCGGCAAGTTTTGGCTACTTTTCTTTGTTTAAAAAGCTTTAATATATTTTTGGAAAATGTAGCTCACTGTCTAAAAAAACTATTAAATCAATATTTCAAAACTTTTAATTTCAACAAATGTTAATAAAAATCTTAAACGTTTTAAACAGATTTTTTAGAATTGTTTTGAGTACGCCCATTCAATTCAAAGTGCAACTTTGAATTAGTTCGGATTTACCGTTGATTTTTGGCAATTTTTTTATCCGCGCGTTTTCTTCCATATAAAGTATGTTCGACAATTTTTTTGTATGGAGAAAATGAGCAATACCTTCCACAAAAAAATTTACCAAAAATTAACCGTAAGTCCGAGCTACTTAAAATTTGCACTTTGAATTGAATGAGCTACAAAACTGCGTACCCGGAGTTTTCTAATTAAAAGCTACAAAATTTGATGAAACTTTGACGAACTTAGCTAATTTTTCTACAACGTTTAAAATTTTGGCTTGCATGGTCTTTGCTAGAAAACGAGCTACACTTTTATAAAAAAATAATAAACATTAAATAATCGAAAGGGTGATAGCCAAAGGATGTTAAAATGTCTCTTCCTTATTTATATCTTTGCCACTGTATCTACAGCTTATATTTTTCATATTCATGAATGTTTTGAGAGAATTAGTATTTCACTAAACTCAAGTTAGAATCGTTTCATGAAAAAAAAAACAAAACTTAACAAACAATTATAAAAACCTTAAAAAAAATCAGCCAAGAGTGATACACTGAGGGAAAAACATACTAAACTCAAATAGAAACGTAACAGATCTTACTATAAACGTCAACGAAAGTAATGTATATTGGTACTATTAAATTCAATTACGCGCATATTAAAATGACCGTGTTCGTTCTGAAAAAGCATCCGTGAAGTGAATAATCAAGACAAAAACTAAAAAAAAAATATATATTTAATTTTGCATGTTGCCTGCAGCGGAATTCGAACCCTGACCATCTCTGGATATCACCAAATTGTGGCAAGCATCTTTGCGCACTCAGCTACGCCCAATCATATAAACTTGCTTTCTAATGTTGAATTTCCGTCAACACCACAGCACGCGATTTGTACGGATAAACATGTACTATCATGGGCGTAGCCAGAACGAAATTAAGGGGGGGGGGGGGGGGGGGGGAGGGCCTCCTATACAAACAATTTTTTTCAAACCAATAACTTGCTGACTAAAAAATTGCTTATTATAGCTTAAAATTATTGTAACCAATAGAGGTATATTGTACAAAAACACATAAACAGAAGTTGATATAAAACTATTCGTCAATTTAACGAGGAGGAAGCATCGAAAGTCTAACCCCGTCAGTGTGAGACTTTAACCCAAACTAAACTTCCTACCGTCATGTGCCGATCCCCTCCCGGAACCTTCGTCGGGGATTATTACACTGTGTGACTGCTAAGTTATTGATCTATTGAAGATACTTAGAATTTCGAATACCCCCTCAAATCTGGACTTAAAGTCTAAAAACGCACTTTTCATAGGTTGAGCGTTAAAACAGTTCGTAAATTAATTTCTGTTTATCTGATGAAAAATATTTACAGTGCGTACACGGTAACCGCAACCCTCAATACGTGCAATTCCTTGATTAATGCAAGTCTCAAAAGCAAAAAATTGTAACGTTTATAAAAGCAACTTCAAAACAATTTAACCTCAACACATTCTTTGTTTGTGCATGCCACACATCCAAATTTTGAATTGTTTGCCTTTTTACAATTATTCTGGAAAAAACTAAAGAGTGGTGTTTCCGTTAAAGTGATATGTGGTGAGTTTAAAATAAGCAAATCAATTGTTATCAGAATTAGTCAAAATTAAAGCAAAAGTAAAGATAAAAAAATATGGAAGGCGGAGTTGAGAAACGGCAAACTTTAAAACAGTGTGAGTATTTACCCAAAAAGGATTTACACAAATGGTTTTGTTTTAAGAGAAAGTACATACAATGTTCATATCTGTCCAATTTGTGAAGGCTAAAGTCCGCAAGTTACATAAAAATAACCAACTGAATCTTTTGCCAGAGAGGAGCTACATTGCTGATGGGTCTAGACCATGCCTCGCTTGAGCGAATGCATCTGGGACACACAACGTTTTTCTTCTTCTTCTTATTTGGCGCTATAACCACCTACGCGATTTTGGCCGAGTCCAAAACAGTACGCAAGTGGTTTCTTTTCTGTACAAACTGACGCCTATTTAGAAATGCCAAGTGAAGCCAAGTCCTTAACCACTTGGTCCTTCCATCGCAGTGGGCCTTCCTCTACCACAATCGCGACCCGCGTTGAAAACTTTTAGAACAGACGTAACCCTTATTTGTAACAATAATGTCGGTGTCGTCGGCATACGCCATCAATTGTACGCTCTTGTAAAGTTTTGTGCCTGAGCGGTTCAGTTCTGTGACTCTTATTATCTTCTCCAATTAAATTTTGTAACCGGTAATTAAAGTGTCTGCCAAATTTTAAACCTTTTTCACATTCTGTGCGCTCTTGTAACCGGTAAATTTGGTTACCATCTCATGAGTTGGTAACAAAATATTGCCCCGTGAAATATGCAATACAAGAATTTCAACAAATCTTGTCGCTTACGTTATTTTGGCGGTTAGGGGTCGTTATAATTTCAAAGATATGATTAATTTCAAAATTTATTTTAAAAAATTCAGTGTGATGTAAAACAAAAGTATGGGTACCAAATGAAATATTTTTTTGGGGTTCACAAGGACGAATAGGAATTGAAAATGCCCCTTTAATCTATTTTATATTTTTAAGCTAATAAAGTTAGTCCTTAACATATAATTTTTTCAAAAATAAGAATTGTAAAATGTCAAGGATATTCAAGGATAAAACTATAAAGGGGTATTTTCAATACCTACCCATCCCTTACGGACCAAAATATATAATGTGTTTTAACTCTATAGAATCTTTCATTTGATACTCATACTGGTTTGTTAAGTACATATATTGCACTGAAATTTTTAGATCATTTTTTGAATTACTCATATCTTTCAAATTTCGAAGTTCTTTTTAAAAATCCTGACGTCAGAGAGAAAAACTAAGAACGCAATTTTCTTATTTTTGGCCCTTGGTTTGATTTTTTTTTGTGTGCAAAATTGCCTGCCGCAAGGTATTATATGTATGTTGAGCTACACATTTATAAAAAAACATGTTAAATATTAAATAAACTGTGTAAATTACAAATCCCGAAAATCCCGGGATTCTAGGCAAATAGTCCCGGGATTTTCGAGACTTAAAAAGACCGGGATCCCGGGATTAACATTCCTAGTACACATACATGTGCGAACATTTAGGCCAAAGAAGAGAGCGTGCACATTCATAATATGATACACCGAAAATAAGTTATTTTATTTTATTGATAAAGAAAAGGATAAAGGCAAAGGTAAAAATAAAAACAAAAACAAAGATGCGTAAAGATAAATGCAAAAATTAAGATCAAGGTAAATTTACAAATTTTACTAATATTAGGGCAAAGATTAGATGTAGAAAATGATAAAGATAAAGGAAGAAAGATTAAAATAAAGGTATTTATAAAGAAAATGATATAGAGTCACAGAGACTCAACCTGAGAACTACTTCGAGATTTTCGGTATTCTCGGGAGTAATGGATATAATAATCGATAGTTGTATCGATTTTGTTATCGATATTTTTATCGAGTTTGTTATCGATTTGGTCATCGATATTTTAATTGATTTAGTTATCGTTTGGGAATCGATTTTATTTTCGATATTTTAATCGATTTTTTAGCAATAGTTTTATCGATTTTGTCATCGATTAGCAAATTTGATATGTTTCTACGCACTTCAACGGTACCCTGGAAACACTTTCGTGGATAATCGCGCCCTAACACTTATTTTTCCTCTTCCAGCGATAAGTGTCCGTGTCCAACAGCAACGGAAAAATACATGCAAATAACCCTTTCCCACTGAGAGGAGCATACATCTATAAAAAATATACCACCTGTTCTGTTTAGTGGGTTATTTTTTCTCTTAAATAGTGACGATTATTTTGGGACACTTTCAAAGTGGAGAGGGCTTTTTTCGACCTCTGATCGGTACGATCCTTATACCGCAGTGGTTTATTTTGATCGCCTATCGTACATTTTTGTATCGCACACCGGTAGTACCGCACTTGAAATATGTACATTAGACTGTCCCAAAAAACCAACATTGTTTTTTTTTTTGACGCATACCCCCTTCTTTCGTTGGCGTTATCTTAAAAAATATCCGAATAAAATTTTATGCAATTCTAACCACGGCAACCCGAGCCGACTTGCAGTCAAAGTTATCAGAATAAGCTTGTTGCAGTTCGCGTGTTTTGTTAATTTACTCATTTTACTTCCTTATAAGATGATGGAGATATGGGTATCAAATGAAAGAAGAATTCGAAACAAGATTAATTATAGCTTTTGTTTTCAATTATCCTTCTGGAACATGTCAAAAATGTCCTTTAAAAATTGTATCCTTCAAGATTATTAATTTTGAATGAGTTTGGAAGAATCTTAGTTTAATTTAAATTTTATTAATATATATAAGGATACTAAAGGATAAAAATTTTAAAGGATATTTTTCAAATTTTCTAATTAATACTGCCACATTTATTCTTTAATCAACCCGAGAGGACATGTCAAACACTAAAACACTTTCATATTATGGAATGCATTTTTAAAGGAGGAAAAGAATTAGTTAAAATAGTTGAATATAAAAATTTAATTAAAAAATGGTCTAAAATTGCAAATTTTCAGGACATGCACAAATTATTCGACTAAAAAACATAGAGTTTTGCAGCCTTGTAATACACCCCTTCTAATCCACTATGCTTTTTCCCTTAATTAATTTTTTCGATGTCCTCCTGCCGTACATATATATCTTTTCTAGTATTTGTGTATTTCCCGAAAACGTGCAATTCTGAATATTTTTTAATTGGTGTGACAGGGCGTATGATGAATACAAAATTATTAATACTACATTTCTTTTTCCTAAAAAAATGCCTTGCAAAATCTATATCTATACTAATTATATAAAGAGAAGTCCCTTTTTTTGTAACAGGTAATATCGCGAACGGTAAATAGCTTTCGGTAACCACCATGTTTTAGGCTAAAAAAAATTTACTTTTTTCAGGTAGGTGGACCAGGGACCGATCTATTCGAAAAAATCTTATTATGGTCCGATTTGCTTAAAATTTGGTACGTAAGTAGCTTTTCACCATAAGTATATTAGCATATATGATCCATTTTTTCCGAGAAGTGGTCCAGGGACCGATCTATTCGAAAAAATCGTAGTTACGGTCCGATTTGCTTAAAATTCGGTATGCAGATAGCTTTTTTAGCATATATTTGCATATGGGTGTTTCCAGCGGAAGGTCCACCACGACAAAAAAATAAAAGTTTTATATCTAACATATTTACGGGTCGATTTGTCTGCTTTTTAAAATATCTACTGGCTATGTAAGTAGAATCATGTTTGCATAAAATGGTCTTCCTAGGTGGTGCCAAGGTCGAGATATTTCGAAAAACAGTATTTATGGTCCGATTTGGTTCGAATTTGGCGTATGTGGTTGAAACATAATAAATCATAGATTTCTAATAAATTGACCCTGAATTGGCGCTGAAGTCAGAATATAAAGTATATTCTACATAAAATACATATTTTATTTGCGTTGAAAATTCATTTAAAAGCCATATGAACAAAAATATAACGATGGAAATTTATGTCACGTGACGCTACGTCGCGTCACGTTTCACACTTGGGGTTTTAAAAGAGAATTGAAACAATTTGCATTAATTCAAAAAACTCTAAAAACAACTAGAATTGCTCCAAATCATATTAAAATAAGTTTCATGAAAATAGCCATCCACAATTCGCAGAGTTTTGCGATTTTGTAAGAAAAGAAAAAATCAACTTCCATTTTTTGTCACGTAACGACACTCTCTTTAAATGCTTATATTTCAGGACCAAGCAGTTCGATTGATTTCATTTTTCGGTTAAATATAGAGCTAATTATGTGCTATACAATGGCCCAAAAAAGTTAAAGAAAACAAATGGTATTCCTTTTTTGTATCACATTGAAATCGTACGACTGTCACGTGCGCCACCATGGGAATGCCCATATATGATCCATTTTTTCCGAGAAGTGGACCAGGGAACGATCTATTCGAAAAAATCGTATTTACGGTCCGATTTGCTTAAAATTCGGTACGTGGGTAGCTTTTTAGCATATATTAACATATCGTCGTTTAAAGTGCAAAACCGCGTATCAACAAAATGCAAAACCGCGTATCAGCAAAATGCAAAACTGCGTATATGAGGTTGCATAAATTATTTTTTAGAGAGTAAAAACACTCATATTTCAAAATGGTTCTCTTTTTTATAAAGAAATCGCATATCTGGATAGTATATTTCAGGACGAATGGATAATAGAGTGGTCCAAAATAATAAAGTCGGAATTTTAATGCCGCCACCCCCTAGGATTGTTCTGAACCGAAAATAAATATACCCCTATTTTTTTATTTTGAAATCAAAAAATATTTAGGGAGTGCTCACAGCGTATTTTATATGGGGAAAAAACAAATTTTCGTAAAAATGGTATAAAACTCTTGAAAATCAATATTTTTCAATCGTGGTTCTCTTCAGGAGACTTCAAATATTAATATTCAATTGTTTATTCAACCATTTTTTATGATTAAAGATTTTTTATTGGTCCTCCCATTGCATTTTCTAGGACCTATAAAATATAGTTACCATGAAAAAATTGTTAAAGAAACAATTGGGTATTATTACTGGGAATCTCCTGAAGATAAGCAAAGTTTTCCGATCGAAAAATATTGATTTTCAAGAATTCTACACTATTTCTATGAAAAGTTGTTTTTTCCCCATCTATACTAATTATATAAAGAGAAGTCGCTTTTTTTTGTAACAGGTAATCTCGCGAACGGCTGCTCCGATTTTCATGAAATTTTGTATATAAATAGCTTTCAGTAACCACCATGTTTTAGGCTAAAACAAAATTTAGTTTTTTCAGGTAGGTGGACCAGGGACCGATCTATTCGAAAAAATCTTATTATGGTCCGATTTGCTTAAAATTTGGTACGTAAGTAGCTTTTCACCATAAGTATATTAGCATATATGATCCATTTTTTCCGAGAAGTGGACCAGGGACCGATCTATTCGAAGAAATCGTATTTATGGTCCGATTTGCTTAAAATTCGGAACGTAGGCAGCTTTTTGCCTGGATAAGCTTTTTTCCAGTTTTCATGCAATTTCGAATATAAATAGCTTTGAGCAACCACCAAATCAAGGGGCGAATTCGTTACTAGGCAAGATTTTTTTTCGCCAATCAGAAACAACGGATACTGTCAAAATATAATTATAATATATAATATATCTCAACTAATATATATTTTGAAAGCCGTTTTTTAGTTTTCGCAGGGCTCGAGAGCGGCTGAACCGATTTTTTTGAAACTGCCACCTGTCGCACGTGTCCCAAGGATGGTTTCAGGCTAAAAAAAATCTATATGTAAAGGGGGCGTGGCACCTCCCATACAAACCGAATTTCTCATGCCACATATCTCTGAAAGTGTGCATGGTGGAGTTCTGGAACTTGGTATGGAGATCAATCGCATGCCCTTGGAGAAAAATTTAAGCTATTGTAAAAAGGGGTGTGGCATCTCCCATACAAACCGAATTTTTCATGCTGCACATCTCTGCAAATTTCATGGTAGAGTTCTGGAACTTTGTGTGGAGATGTACGAAATAAATCGCATACTCTTGGAGAAAAATTGGAACTATTCGAAAAGGGGGCGTGGCATCTTCCATACAAACCAAATTTTTCATACTGCATATCTTTGTAAGTGTTCATGGTAGAGTTCTGGAACTTGGTATGGAGATATACGAAATCAATCGCATACTCATGAAGAAAGAGGGCAGCTGTTGGAAAGGGGGGCGTGGCACCTCCCATATAAATCGAATTTTTATACTGCATATCTCTGAAAGTATTCATGGTATAGTACTGGAACTTCGTATGGAATATGTATGTAGTTGAAATCAAGACCATACTCATGGTGAAAATTTGGGCTACTTGAAAAGGGGGTGTGAGGCCTACAAACGTACCGACCTTTACCTATCTTTGAATGTATTTATAATTCTTCTGTAGGTGTGTTTGTGAGTGAAATCCTCCTAAATGGTTGTACGGATTTTAACGAAACTTTGTGTGTGTGTTTGAGTGGGTGTCTGGATGGTTTAGTTTCACAATTTAATCCGACAGTTGGCGCTGTAGTTGAGTTATTACTAAAAATCTTATTTATGATCCGATTTGGCTAATGTTTTAAATATGTATGCAATACTATTGCAAAAACGTGCTGCCAAGTGGTGCTGAAGTCGAGCTATTACTAAAAATAGCCAAGTGAGAAAAGGGGCCGTGAAGGTCAGATTAAATCGACCTGATGCACCATTGAGTATATCGAACGCTCCTGCGTAGCGATTGGCCCAATGGATGTGATTTTCCAATATTATTATGCGTTCAAACTTTTAAGGTATTTCGTCTGAAATAAGTATATGTATATTGCATTTCTGTAGAACAATGATTCGCACCCATTTTGAAATTGCCACCTACTATACTGTAAAGCTTCTAGGACATTCACTATAGAACCGGGTCATTGTTGCCGCCAGGGAGTGAAGAGGAAAAAATTTATTTCGCTTTGCGAATAACCGTGCTATGAAATGCCGCACAACTGGAGAATTTCAAGAACGGATATAACACTTTCCTTAGGTTATTTAAAGCGGCAAATGACCACCAAACCATAGGGTGACAGGTAATAAGGTCAATGGAAATAAGGTCAATTGACTTGTTGGTGAAAAT
>NW_016157189.1:509083-510310 GCF_001687245.7 Rhagoletis zephyria
GTGCGAAATAAAGTCAAATGACATTATTACCTTTTCAAAAGCGGAATAAAGTCAACAAATATTTGGAAATAAAGTCATTGACGCTATTACCTCATTCAAATGGAAATAGCGTCAACAATGCTTAAAATATGTCGATTCATAGAAAAAAATGTTGTTCTTACAATAAACATTGCCCCGTAAGTGTTGTTTTTTAATTGATGTAAAATGTTATTGCCAAATCCTCAGTGTTGTGATATTAATCCATACACAATCATGAACTACCACCATTTGATTTTATTAAAAAAATTTAAAACACGAATGCGAAAAACTAAACGCCTGCGCACAGCTGGAATACGAGAAATATTTGAAGAAAGAGTGTAGAAATGATCCATAACTTGCAAATTATGTTTCGTTTCCACAAAAATAAAGCGAACGCTATTAAATTGAAGAAACAGTCCATGTCCAAAAGCCCCGGAGGAACACTGAAAGAATTCTATGTTTAAAATTAGCATATTTTGAATGAATTCGGAATGTCTAAGGTGGAAAAGAAACCAACTTTTCTATAAGGAAACAATTATAGAAAAAGAATTTTCTTACACTATATTCATGTCTCCACCAGCAATTTGTGACGACATAATTTAAAACCAGCTAAGGAGAATGACGACACTATTTATTAGATGGTACATTCAACGAGCCAATGTGCCAAAATGCGGGTATAAACAGTTATTGATTATTTAATATCGGAACCGAGATCATATAAGTTAATTGATTGGTTTTCACACACTTTTGAAACACAAATTATATGCTTTTTTACTGCAGATAAGTTGTTGCCCCAAAACACAGCAGAAATCTTCCAATCAGGGCTGCCAACTATCTTTAGCTATGAGGTGCCATATTGAGGATAAAAACGTGCCAAAATAGAAAAATAAAAGTGCCTAAAAAGGTGTCATTCCTTTTAATCATTCACATTTAGCAATAAAATAAAGCTTAATTTTCCAAACAAAAGTGCACTGATAAAATAAGATAAACCAGTGAATAGCCTTTATAAATTAGAAAATTTTAGTTGAGAAAAAGAAGTGCACGCAAAGGATTTCACAAAAATGTATTGAAATGTAATTTTTTTTACAAAAGTGCCAAAAGTGCTGTCGAGTTTAAATAGCGGCAAATCAAGCTGCACTTGATAGTAGTTGGTTGAATAAGGAAAATGAATTAGCAACAAGAGTTTACGGGATGTACATAGCTCAGTGG
>NW_016157189.1:510335-511955 GCF_001687245.7 Rhagoletis zephyria
ATGTTTCGTTTCCACAAAAATAAAGCGAACGCTATTAAATTGAAGAAACAGTCCATGTCCAAAAGCCCCGGAGGAACACTGAAAGAATTCTATGTTTAAAATTAGCATATTTTGAATGAATTCGGAATGTCTAAGGTGGAAAAGAAACCAACTTTTCTATAAGGAAACAATTATAGAAAAAGAATTTTCTTACACTATTCATTTCTCCGCCAGCAATTTGTGACGACATCATTTAAAAGCAGCTAAGGAGAACGACGACACTATTTATTAAATGGCACATTCAAGNATCAAGGGGCGAATTCGTTACTAGGCAAGATTTTTTTTCGCCAATCAGAAACAACGGATACTGTCAAAATATAATTATAATATATAATATATCTCAACTAATATATATTTTGNCATATTGAGGATAAAAACGTGCCAAAATAGAAAAATAAAAGTGCCTAAAAAGGTGTCATTCCTTTTAATCATTCACATTTAGCAATAAAATAAAGCTTAATTTTCCAAACAAAAGTGCACTGATAAAATAAGATAAACCAGTGGAATAGCCTTTATAAATTAGAAAATTTTAGTTGAGAAAAAGAAGTGCACGCAAAGGATTTCACAAAAATGTATAGAATTGACAACAACAAAAGTGCTGTCGAGTTTAAATAGCGGCAAATCAGCTGCACTTGATAGTAGTTGGTTGAATAAGGAAAATGAATTAGCAACAAGAGTTTACGGGATGTACATAGCTCAGTGGTTAACGCTTCTGACTTTGAACATCGAATTCGCAGGTTCGATCCCTGCTGAAGTCTAGAAAAAAGAAGTCTGATGAGGAGATGTGGTGATCTCCGAAATAGTGCTATAACTTCTACCGCTTAGACTTTGTTGCTTTTTCAATTTTTCCTAATAAACAATCGTGGTACAAAGCTCAATAAAAATATTAAAAAGAAAACATATCGTTTTGCAGCCTTGTAATACACCGTTAAAAAGCCGCTATACTTTTCAATTAGTTAATTTTTTCGATGTCCTTGGGATAAATCCTGTCGTCCTATTAAGAATTTGAAGATGCAGATTTACTAGAAATGCGTTCAAATATGGGAAACATTTCGAATTTATTGCATTTCCAAAGTTTTCATGGAGGATTTTGCAGCCTTAGTTCAAGTTATTAACTAAAGCTTCAACTAAAAGTCGGCACGGGTTATCGTTAGCCTACGGCCATAAAACTTCATATATATGCTATTTAGGCTAAAAAGCACAAATATAGAGGGTATGCATATCAAAATTTGCAAACAATTTTTTTCCCATATATTCTTGGGACAGTCTAATGTACATATTTCTAATAAAAAATATTTTTTTTTAATTTGTAAAAAAACAAGTAAGAAAGTCTAAGTTCGGGCGGAGCCGAACATTAAATACCCGGCGCAAGTATTAAATATATGTTTTCCACCTTTCCGAAAGCTACCGCTACATGATAAGCCGGGGTGTATACATTTTAAGTAAACTAGCGTCCTTAAATTTCGAAATATTGAAATTTCAAGCATTTCTGAAATTTACCGTTATATGAAAAGCGGCCGTAATTTTAGTCCGATTTCAATAATTTTCAACGTTTTGCTTCTATGTGGCAAGCACAATAAT
>NW_016157189.1:512199-512322 GCF_001687245.7 Rhagoletis zephyria
ATTTTTTAAATTTTCGGCCATTTAGTATGCTGTAGCAAGACTAATAACTGTGGCAAGTTTGGAAGAAATTGGTGCAGCGGTTACCAAGATATACACATGTAACCATAAGTGGGCGTGGCTACG
>NW_016157189.1:512332-524658 GCF_001687245.7 Rhagoletis zephyria
TATTAAAAACAGGTACATACATATATAAACCCCAGAGTGATCATGACTTTTTAACGTTAGCATCCACAGATTCCGCTGAAACTTGACATGTGCTCTAATTTTTCTTAGGAACAGGGAATTTTTAAGTTTGGTAAAGATGGGATAATTGCCACGCCCCCCATTCTAGTGGGCGGAAACCTTTTAATTCATCAGATTTCGATGAAATTTAGTTTGAGCTGTCCATTTTATTAGAAAACCCTAAATGTATAATATGGAGAAGACCGGATCACTATAACATCTACAACTCGTAAAAAATGTGTGCCCAGTCATTAAATGTGATAGAATCTAGGTAAATTTTTGTTTTTATACCCGAGCGCACTTGTGCACAAGGGTATTATAACTTTGTTCACATAACGGTTGTTTGTAACAGGCAAAACGAATCGAGATAGATATAGACAAATGTATACATAAATGATCAGAATGAAAAGAGAAATCGATTAAGCGGTGACTGTCTGTCCGTCCGTCCGTCCGTCCGTCCGTCCGTCCGTCCGTCCGTCCGTCCGTCNGCTTGAAACTGCAATACTTCGAAATTTAAGGACGCTAATTTACTTAAAATAAATACACCCCGGCTTATCGTGTAGCGGTAGCTTTCGGAAAGGTGGAAAACATATTTTTAATAATTGCGCCGGGTATTTAATGTTCGGCTCCGCCCGAACTTAGACTTTCTTACTTGTTTTGCTTTCAAATCGCAGACAATTTTTTTTTAGATTTTCCCCGTGTTCGAAAAATTAAGAAAATCGAAAATTACATGTATTTGTAAAGTCACGGTAAGATTCCCCGAAAAAAACTTATAATATTATCATATTAACGCGTTCATACACGAAATTAGTTGAAAAAAAAATTAATTTAAAAAAATACTCTTCAGATAAACTTTCAATATTATATGGTACAAAATCGCGTTATGAAGAAAATCTCGAACACTGTCGGATTCTATATAGAGTAGCATAGTGTATCACATAATTATCTTGAATAAACATAAATTTTTTAATGGATTTATAACTTTTCCTTTATTAAAAAATTCACTTGAATATCTATATATTAATCTATTCCTCCCTACTGTTGCTATGAATTATAAAATTATTCTTATTCTGACTTAAAAATTGTCACAAACAAAATGAAGGTGTGTGAAAAAGTGAGGTTGTAGAAATTCGACAACGGGGCGATACTAATTTCTATAAATACTAATCAGTTGAACGTATTAAAAAGTTTTAAAATTGTACATTATAGAGAACCACCTGTAGAAGAAAAACTCATTTTACAAAATTAAATCGATTATTCCTATGACTTTTGCCGTACTTTACACTTTAGCATTACATTTTTAATTTTCAGAGCGCTGCGTCAACTAACACTTTCACACTGATCATACAAACAGGTGCAAAAGGTCGATAGCTGAATAAATGATACACAAGTTTTGTAGAATATTTCATTGTTGGAGCCAAAAAGAAACTTAAGTTCGAAAGTATGAAACTAAATGAAAATTAAAAATTTGTAGGAGAAGGATAAAGTTGTTGATTCGAAAACATCACTAATTGCAAAATAATTGTTGCGATTTTTTTAAATGAACAAGATCGAATTCGTTTGCTAATTGCATATTTAATTAATAATAGCGACTGCAGGCGGGTTGGAAACAGCCGGAATAGCGAATAAATATAACATAGAAAATGCAGGAGAGATCTGCTGACTTCAAAAAATGGACGTCAGTACAGTTATATAATACAAAGTAATTATATATAATACACAGTCAATATACAACAAAATATGTATATTTTCATTTTATTTACTCAATTCTAGGAAAACTGTGTTGTTTTGTAATATAGTTTTATGCCATAAGATCTATCCACTCTCATCAGAGGCATACCATGTTACCGCGGCCACCTCTGTGCGCGACCTCTCAGGATTTGGATGAAAGTTGAAGAGATTGAAGGCCTAGGTGACATGAATATACGTGCAGCATATTATGCCGATATGACGTAGGGTTGCTTATTTACACGGAACTTTAATTTTAAGAAAACGTCATACATGCCTTTCTTTAAAGTGCTGTATCTTGGAAACCTCTTTACGAAACTTAATGAAAAGATATGTAATTCCTCCGTCTTATTATTGGCTTTAATTGTACATTTTTTACATTAATGAGCAACGTATAAAAAACAAAAAAAAATAAGTAAACACTTTTCTTTTTTTTTGATGATAGCATTTTTAAAATTTTTTATTTTTGCATAAAAAACATTATCTATAATGTCAACTTTAAGTACCCAAATAGGCGTAATGGGCTACTTATGCGTTATAACAGGAACAAAAAACTGATTTCGTTTTTGAAATGACCGCGATTCAATCCTGTTGGGAGTAAAGTTTCGACAAGTTCTGACCACTTCTTCTGTTTTTTTCCATTGATTGTTTATATGGGTCGGTGCGGCAGGTCAAAAAATAGGTCGAAATTCACTTTGCGCTTGCATTCAGATGGCAAATACAATAATGAAAATAAAGTTGTAGTCAATTTCGGAGATTGGCTATGCTCACGAGTAGCAAATGGTAATATCTGAGTGGAAGTACTCAAAAGGAATACTCGATTCAAATATTTCCACCTTTGTGAAAGAGTAAAAACAGCTATTTTTAAATAAATATCTATCTTGTACCTATTATTTTTTATTTCTGCTGTATCCTTTAAATTTCAATGAACACGGTTAACCGCACAGAAGTAATATATCAATCTAACGCATTAAAATCCCATTGAAAATATCATTAAGACAATTACTGGCACATTTGTAAGTTTTTGTAGGATTCGCCACCTCGCCATATATGTACTCGCGGTGCAATTAATTAGACCCACGCGTCTCTTATTCACCGCTTTAACACATTGTTCCAGTCGAACCAAATTCAGCAAAACAAAGGAGGAAACAAAACAATAAAATGTGATGGTGTGAAGAGCATTAAAATTTGCCACACATTATTAGAATTACGAGTACATTGGGGCAGCGTAAAGCAAAAAAAAAATATATATGTATTTACATAGCTACTACATACAAACATATATATAACTAGTAATTTTTAGCAAAAAAAAAACCGACTTCAACTCCCATATAAAAAAAAAATATATATATATATATCTCATGATCCGCTGATCGGATCTTAACCAGATTAGTATGGGACCACCTCTGAGACACTACCTTTCCGATGCAAAAAGAATTATCGAAATCGGTTGACGTGGTCCAAAGTTATGCGGTAACATACATAAAAAAAAAAAAAAAAAATATTCCGACGAACTGATAACCTCCTCCTTTTTTGGAAGTCGGTTAAAAATACTGAAAATTTAACGAAAATAGCTGGCATGTAGGTACAATACCAATTCTATTCACTGGCTCGTTGGCCGGCTGATTAGTTGGCTTACTTGACCGGCTAGCATGGCAGTTGGAACTACCAGTGTTGCCGCGAATCATTTTTAGCGGTAACCAAATTCCTTTAAAAAAAGGGCTAAAAAAAGTCGTTGTGGCTAAAAATGGTAGCTAAATTTTTTTACATACATATGGTATGAAAAACAATGAGCTCTGGAAAAAAAGCTAATATTTTATCCAACCAAAAACCTTTTTGTATAAAAGGGAAAATATACGACACCAGCTTGATGGGTCCATCAAGTGATTGTACCATCAGGATGGAAGCATATAACTTACCAGCATGCTGGTACAATATTTATTTCTTTATAAATTAGGTCCAGGAAAGATCGAAATGATTAGAGCCGTAATTTCATAATTTTGTTGTTAAACATTGTTTTTTTTTTTAATTCACAACTGTAATATCGTGAACTTAATCTTCCACAAACACGACTTCGAAAAATTAGCTAATTTTACCAATCATAAAATTTTCAAATAGTTTTTGAAGTCGCATCAGCAGCTGATACGATCACACCACAAGAACATATCTACATGGTCAATCGACATGGTGGGCCATTTAACAAATTAAGCATATATAAAAACGTACGGAACATACAATACATATATGTATATATATCAGTCTTTCTTAGTTTAAAAATTTATCTGTTACATAAATGAAAAAAATGAGATCAAATTAAGCATATATAAAAACGTACGGAACATACAATACATATATGTATATATATCAGTCTTTCTTAGTTTAAAAATTTATCTGTTACATAAATGAAAAAAATGAGATCAAATTAAGAATATACATCTTTTTCATGCCAAGTATGAATAAATTCTCCTAAGGGCTAGGGGCAATTTTAAATTTATGTAGCCAAAAAAGTATGTGGTAGCTAAATCTAGCCATCAAAGGGCTAAAACGGCAACGCTGAACTCTACAGGTCTCGATAAATTTACTTACATACATATGGTCCATTCGTACTTGTGTATATGAGTATGTAAATAACGGGTGATTTTTTAAGAGCTTGATAACTTTTTTTTTAAAAAAAACGCATAAAATTTGCAAAATCTCATCGGTTCTTTATTTGAAACGTTAGATTGGTCCATGACATTTACTTTTTGAAGATAATTTCATTTAAATGTTGACCGCGGCTGCGTCTTAGGTGGTCCATTCGGANTATGTAAATAAATAAAAATGAAATTGTTGCCTGATTGTCGTTTGCAGGTCGCATGGTCGCGCATGCGCGCAGCTGAGGCAGCTGGGACAGCAGCAGCTGACAATCGCAAAATCGAATTGCCGTGCAGCAGGCGAACCACCAGTCAGTCGGCCATCGGGCCCGCTAGCCAGGCAATCTAATGTAATGCAATGAAGTCTAAGGCGCGCAATAAACATACCTGTACTCGCATAAATAGGAGTTCATACTTACCTCGCGACATACATACGTACGTGTGTAGATGTTCATGAGTGTATTTGTTAGTGCATGTGGCAAGCTCATTGTTAGGTGTGGTCTTGTTCTAGTCTAGAAAACTACTTTCATATTTTAGCAAAGCATCCGATACGATCCGCAACAAGCGCACAAACACATGCAATGGCACATGTTTAGATGTTGGCTATTTGTGCATACACATAACTTGCTTTTTAAGTTGTACTCAATAGATATGTATGTATGTATGTAGACGGACAGTTGCAGACCACGTTGGGAGATTCAATTCGATTCGGCTCGACTCAATTCAATTCGATTCAGTTCACCAGAGTCCAGTTTGCCGATGTAGTGATGGGGTTGTTGTTGGGGTGCTGAGTGCAGCCTTCGTTGTCCGTTGTTGTTGAATGTAGAGTAGTTGTTGTTGTTGCTGAGCCACACCGCTGTTTCGCGTTAGGCGTTGGACGAGTAGCGCATTGGCGTGGCTGAGTGTCAATATGTAGTCTGCGATACACATATTAGGTATTTATTTAAAGCGCATTCTAATGGTTCTTAGAAACGAGTTTAGGTGCACCGTTGATGAATATTTCTCCGATTGCCTTTCCTTTTTCGAGATGTTAGTTTTGATATTCCGATTTTTTTTTTTTTTTTAATATGTTTATAAATTTTTTTCCACTTAGACAAAATTTTAAATGCATGACGTAAATGTAAGCAGATTTACATATAATCTCTGAAATGGTGACACATTCCCTTAATCTACACTAAATTTCTACAGTGGGCGATCAGAAGTTTAACGTTCGGAAGTTTTAATTGTCCAGAAAACTTAAGCAATATTTGCCTTGCTTGAAACTTTCTAAAATCTAAAGATTTGACTGAAGTTTTCCGAACAGTGTTGTTTTTTACCAAAATCACAATAAAAAGTTACCAAATTTAACAAAAACTCACCAAACTTTTTTTTATAAAACTACTTAAACTTTGGAGCACTTGAAAATCAACATTTTGTCTAGTTATGGCCAAGATACCGTCTAGTATACATATGTATATCAACCAGTGCCCGCAGATATCTAGAAGGCTTTAGACTCACACATAGGTAATGTGACGTCCCTCACTGAAAACCGTAGCTTTTTTAACGGGAACCTATACACCTATAATTAAATCCATGAGGCTGCCGGGGTACACCGGGATATTGTTGCTAATTGCAAAGCTAAGGAATCTTTCTGCGAAAGGACACGCTATGTATAGCAATAGCTGCTTCTAAACAGATTATTAGAGATCACACCATTCCAGTACTGGACAAATTTTCGACCTGCGGAACTTCCAGGATTACTTCTTTACCTGTTTAAGCAAAACAGAAGTGCCCTTACCCATAATTACCAATTTACCAAATTTGGTAAATAGGGAAAAAAGTTATAAATTTTGGTGAAAAATTAACAAAGCGGCAATTCTGTATCTGAAATCAAATGTGTTCGTAATTGTTTAAGATGCACTGGATATGTCAACTTAAAAAAAATATGACAATTGAATTTTGTCATAGTCCTCACTAGAATAAAAGGTTTCATTTTCCATGCCCGAAAATCCAAAAGCCTAAATATACATATGATTCGAAAAACAGGTTTTCTTAAAATATTCATTAATCAGCATCAATAGTCATTGACTTAATTTCCTTTTTAATTTTTTCCTGATTTTAGTACCTACTAAACTAGGCAGAAAAAAACTGATCACATATCTTGTGCATTTGCACCATCTTTATTTAATTTACTTAAAATTGTGCCAGTAATTAATACATTATTTACCGTTTTGACGTACAAATGTCGATTTGTGTTTGTCAGTTCTCGAATACAGCTGGCCGGTCGCCAACCAGCTGGTGGCTGAACCGCTTGCAACCCAGACAGCAGCGCGTCGCGTCTCTGAAAGCCGATTACATTTGGATGGCGGTTGGTAGCTGTCAATTTGTCAAAACCGCACCACCTTTAAAATGTTCCGCCCCCCCCACACCACATCGGCAACAGAAAGCGCCCGACGTTACCGCTGCGTATGAGCAATTTATTTCCTGTTCTTATTGTTTATTGCTTACGCACGAGTTAGCATTGTCGCAGAGCCAGCCAGCAGCCACCAACCGCCTACTTCGTCTGCGGTACACCTCGCTAATTGACGGCTGTCGTTCGCACTGGTTGCACTTGAAATTCAGTGGAAAAAGGCGTTTGAATAAGAAACATTAAAAAAACGAGTGTTGTCACAAAAAAAAATATGTATACATAAATAGATAACGAAAAAACTCGATTTCGATTAACTTCGGTGTGTTTATGCATGTGTGTGTAACACACTCTCACTTATTTACTAATTGCGTGTACATGTACGCACAGGCATACATACATACATTTGACAGCAATTCAGCCAGCCAGCTGGTTAGCAGTCTTGCAAGCTAGTTCAACCGCACGATCGACCAATCAGCAGCTCAGCCATTGACAGCGCGTTGACGCAATCGAATTCTCACTTTTATCATTATATTAGCTAAGCGAAACCGTACAGAACTACTTACATATGCATGTTTATACAAGTATTTATGTCAGTGTTGCCACTTTGTGAGTATTTCCTCAAAACGTGAGGAATTTCGCGTACGCTTGAGTATTTTTTGACGACTTTTTATTTGAAGAATTTTCTCTCGATATATTTGCAGATAACAAATGCAGCCATGTTTTGCACAAGAGAGTGGTTAAATCGCTCAGCAAATTTTTGAACAAAAAGCTTTCCGAAGTTTTATAAAGAGCGGAATACACCACACAAGTGGCTTGTCAAACATTCTTCAAACCTAATTTTCCCATTTCGCCAAACACCATGGAAATATGACTCGTTCAAGCAAAGAATTTTAGATTTCTTCCGGTTCACAATGTAAAAGTGTTTGGTTTTCTTCGATTTTTCTCTCTCGCGTCCTCATTCCGTGGCGAATGAGGCGATTTTGTTATACACAACGTAAGCGGTTTGATCAAATGTCAACATGGCGGCCAGCGAATCAAAAAATTTTGATTTTTGTTCACATTTTCCTCAAACGGCTTGTCAAACCTTCAAACACCCCCATGCACAATATAAATAGCTTTAAGGAAAATGGATTTTTCGCTCGGTTTGTCAAGCCACTTGTGTGGTGTTTTTCGCTTTTAAGCATATCTGCATTTGCTACTAAATATTCAAAATGTTATCGATAACTTTTTTCATTCCATCGTTATATTTTAAGCTTATTTTAAACTTGCAAACCTCGGTGACGAGAGGGGAGAGCGCCCGCATTGTGCGATCATAAGGATATTCATATTGATTCCTCGTTAGATCCAGAAAATTATAGGAAAAGTTTTTGAATTAAAAGATTATTCAGGTTCATATACTTAAGTTTCCCAATTTAAAAAAAATATATATATCTGCATTACTATCTAATATAGCCCTTTTCTAATGCTTCAGTAGAACGTATATTTAGTAGTTTAAAAATGTGTAGGACTGAGTTGAGGACCAGATTGAGCACTGATATAGTTGCAGCAATATTAAATACAAACCAAGAAATACAAAATAACGGTGATACCTTGTTTGAACCGCAAGAACAAATATACCAATTTAATTGGAGGATGTAATTAATTTTTATACTAAGCATCTGTAAATAGTATGTAGTACACAATACTCATATCTGTAGTAAGTAAATTTTGAGTAATTTGTTCGGATTTTGAGGATTTTTCGTTTGTTTTTGAGGAATTTGGTAATTTTTAATGGCAATATTGATTTATGTAGTACTTTAGAGTGTACTTATATACATTTGTATGTACATATGTATGTGTACCAGTTGTTTATGAGTGAATGTGTGTTGTTGTGAAATGAAGTATGAATGCGTTTACCTTATTGGCCGTAGCGCCAGAGTTGCCAAAGCATTTTGGACGAAATATTTCCCCTGAGGGTTAACCGTACGTGGTAGAAAAGTTTTAAATGCGCATTTAAATGCGATCTGTGAAAGGAAGCGGCGCATATACTTAGATGTACATACATACTAGCGATGGGCAAAATACGTGATTTTCCGCGTGACACATTGTATCACGCGCGAACGTGAGCGGGTTTGAAAGAAAAATCACGTAACTGCCGTGGTCGTGCGTGACTGAAAATTTTGCTTGCGTGAGCTAGTTCTCCGTCAATCACGTAATTTTCACATATCGAGCCCTAACCGCCAAATTGATGTAGGCGTTCAGTATTTTATTTTTGATGCGTAAATGTTCCTAGAGCATCTTGATGCATTTCTGCATCAACTTTAAAATTTTGAAAAAAATGTAACTTCCATCTTTTTGGCGGTTAGGGCTTGATATGTATACTTATGTACATATGTATGTGTATTTTAGACCGAAATAAAATCGTAAACTACTAGTGTTTAACTTTTTACTGTATTAACTTTTGACGAATTCAAAGGTAGGAGAGCCCGCGATGCTAAATCGGGATTTACTCGAGCGTCGTGGGGAACCTATTGGATTTTGAAGATTAGATGATAGAAAGGAAAAAAGGTCATGTGATATATATCCTTTCAGCAATGGGTGGAGGAACTACAGGCTTTCAAAATTTTTAGAAAAAACAGTCACTCACGCGCCCATCTCTATTACATACATATGTATCTAAATAAAATAATTTTTAGTTGGATGGCGTACTTTATGATGTATGCTCATACATACACACATTTCAGCTCAACTGGTGTTACGTGTACGCCTGCGGCGTTAATGATGCAAGTGAAGGTGATTTTGCTGTTTAATTATTTTTTAAATTCGTTTTCGTGATGAATACGATATGAATTTTCAATTTATGTACGACCTTTTTTACTTTAGACTGCCGATACTTGCTTTTGAAATCTGCTTTCAATAATTTTAAAATTTTTTGATAACTCGGATTCATTTCTCTTATCTTTATAAGGTAATGCTTATACTGATGACTTGGCTGAACGTATATTATGTACCTACACTGGTGGCCCGATAATTAGAAACGATATTCTTTTTCAAGTTTTGACCATCTATTTGTACTTATTATTTTTAACATATTTTTTTAGGAAAATATAGTGCATGCTACAACGAAAATCAAAAACCTCAAAGCTTTAAACTTCGTATAAGATCTATAATAATTCGACGAAGTTCGAAAAATGGGCATAAAAATTTTAAACTTTTTTTTGGAATTTCTATAAATAATTCGGGTGTGCAGTTTTGTAGCCCATTCAATTTTATTTTAGTACTGCGCAAGTTTGAATTAGCTCAAAAATCTCGTTGATTTTTGAGAATTTATTTTGTTAGCGGTGTTGTTCATTTTCTCCCATACAAAAAAACTTTTGAACAAACTTTTTATGGAGGGAATCGCTTAACAGCGAAAAAAACTCTCAAAAATCAACGAGCTTGTTGAGCTAACTAAAACTTGCACAGTATTATATTAAAGTTGAATGGGCTACAAAACTGCATACCCGAATTATTTCTAGAAATTAAAAAAAAAAGTTTGAAATTTTGATGCCTATTTTTCGAGCTTCGTCGAATTATTATAAACCTTATACAAAGTTTAGAGCTTTGAATTACGTGATTTTTGTTGTAGCATGCACTATATTTACCTAAAAAAATATCTGTTTTATGTTATTTTATGGCCTTATAACAAATGTTATGGCCTTATAACAAATATATTCATCAATTTTAATTGAGCTTGAGGCCATTTTTAATGAAAAACTTTTTTGTGGAAAAGCAACAATAATTATAAAAATGGTAGAAGTGATAGCTATTTCGGAAATCACCACATTTACCCATCAGACTTCTTTCAGTAGGATTCGAACCGACGATCCCACTGACTCAGCCAGTCGCCTACACACTGTGCTAAGTTCGCCATTTGGATTCTTGCTGCTTTCTACCACTATTTCATTTGTTAAGCCAACTACAATCAAGCGCAGCTATTCCGGTGCTATTTAAACTTGATCATGTGGTTGTTGGTTTTTGTTAATAATTCTGTTATTAGAATGTTTAACTTTTGAGTTATGCTCGTCCTTAAGTTATTTGTTTTTGTTATTTTATGGCCTTATAACAATTACATTCAACAATTTTATGTTAAAAATAAGAAGTACAAATAGATGGTCAAAACTTGTATGTCACATGTATGATATAAGCAGACCTGTTAACTTTGGACTACGATTACTAATCAAAACGATTACATAGGTTCCGTAATCGTAATGAATAATTCCATTAGTGTTTTTAACCGAGGAATTAGTAATCAATTATAATTAGAATTTGGCGATTACTTTTGATTATTTTAGATTTTTTAAATTATATTTAATTATTTGTTCGATTTCATTGTAAATAAACATACTTGTTTGTTTTCTGATGGTATGACAAGCTTAAAGTAGCGGAATACACATATATATCTAACATACCTACATACTAGGAATGTTAATTTTTCAGCTTTTCCCGATCCCGGGATTTTCGGGATGTTGTTATCACAATCCCGGGACTAGGAAATTGCTTCTATATTGTGTGAGAAGCTCTCCTACCATAAAATAGATAATAAATAAATAGGTTTTATACCTACTTTTTTATTTAAAGTGGCGTTTTTATTTTTTCCCTTTGATGTCAGGACTTATTTTAAAGGACTTTTTAAATTCAAAGATATGATAAATTCCAAAAATTATTTAAAAAATTCAGTGCAAGGTAGAATAAAAATACGGGTACCAAATGCAATAGGAAATTCCTTTAGAATCTAAAAAAAATTTAATTTTTGGATTCACAAGGGAGAATAGGTAATTTTTTAAGCTGACAAAGTTAGAATAATGAAATTCGAGGGTGTTATCGAGTTTATATAAGTCCTTAACATATAATTTTTTCAAAAACAAATATTGCGAAATTTCAAGGATAAAATTTTGAAAGGACTTTTTCAATACTTACCAGTCCTTCTGCACCAAAAACTTGAATCGGTTTAAATTCTGTAGAATTTCCTCTTTAATTTTGTACCCATACTTTTTCTGTAAGCACATTTCTCTGAATTTTTTAAATCATTTTTGAATTACTGACGTCAGAGTGAAAAACTAAAGACGCAATTTTACTATATTTGGCCCATGGTTTCGCCAATATATTGATATTTGTGTTAAATCGCGTGGAGTTGTATATATAATGAGCTAGACATTCATAAAAAAATATTAATTATTAAATAAAACAAGTAAGAAAGTCTAAGTTCGAGCGGAGCCGAACATTAAATACCCGGCGCAAGTATTAAATATATGTTTTCCACCTTTCCGAAAGCTACCGCTACATGATAAGCCGGGGTGTATACATTTTAAGTAAATTAGCGTCCTTAAATTTCGAAATATTGAAATTTCAAGCATATCTGAAATTTACCGTTATATGAAAAGCGGCCTCAATTTTAGTCCGATTTCAACAATTTTCAACGGTTTGCTTTTATGTGGCAAGCACAATAACCATACCGAGCTTGGTACAAATTGCTAGAACGGTTAGCGAGATACATATAT